>NC_056741.1:1359871865-1359999365 GCF_019279795.1 Protopterus annectens | reverse complement strand
TTCAGTAATAAGTACAGATGGCAAAATCAATAATATAATCTCCTAAAGAATGTGATTTGCAGGTTGCAAAACAAACCAAAGCTTGGCCATTTATACCACAGTCTTTTTGTGCAGAACATAATGCTTTGCAACAAGTAATAACTTCTCACTCCACAAATCCCTCATTATGCGTATTACTGCAATTACACCATCTGGGTTTAATTACCCTATGGGTGAGATTCATAACAATAACAGAAAAAGAGACAGTAAGAGTGCCATGAGAGACTGCATACAGGTTGCACTGTTCTTTAAGCTACATTCTTTCTGTCTGGCTTCGACAGTCACAAGACTTTCTCAGAAACTGGTGCTTTCCAAGTATAGTTAGTAATTCCTCACTTCCCCTTTCTCCTTGTATTAACTGTTGTTGGCACTTTTTTATTTTCACAGTTTTTCATACTGACTTACTCTATCTGATTGTCCATGTTTTTCTAACATAAAGGATATTTCAAGCATCAGCATTGAATAGCTGAATGCCTGAACTGTAGTACAGTAATATACCTCTCAACTGCTATAATTTAAACAGCATTTTTATTTTGGCCCTTAGAGTTAGCCTTGCTCCTTTCAGATTTGCTGATATTTACTTCATAAAAATCATACCTTTTTATGAGTACATACTTTTTTATATAAATAAACTAAACCTATAAAGAGATTCCTCACAGTGGATGGCATATTACACACAGGGTCTAATCTATGAAGACATTAACAAATAAGAAAGCACTCCTCTTTTTGACCTGCCCCCACCCCCAATATGATTTTTAAATGCCAGTGCTATGCTTTTATTGTTCAGAGGTATGAGTATGTTGTGATTGTTAAGTGTTTGTACGATGAATACTATTTGAAAACCTTACTGCATCGTTGTCAGTATACTTAGTTACACACATTTGTGTGTTTTGTTTATGCCTGCCAGTTGTGCATTTGCTCATTTCACACAATGTAGTGCCGTTATTCAAGACATCTAACAACCTCCTTAGGTACAGCACTGGAATCTGCAAACAACAAAAGCAGCACAAACAATATCCGTGCTTCCAGGAGGATATGATTAATCATCCTAGTGGATATACTAATGACACCAGTGGACCGTTTTTCTTTTATCCTGGTCTGCTATTCAGATGACCATTTGATATGGATGGCTGTCTTCACAGCAGCAAACAGGTGACTTCACCAGGCCTAATGGATTTTGGAGGTAAAAAATGGCTGAACAACAGTGACTGGTATGTTCTTTTGTTATTGTAAATCAGTATACAGAGTTCTAGGTCATGGTGCTCAAAGAAGAAGAGGAATATGTTTTCAGGAAGCAGTAATTGAATAAAATAAATAACAATACTGCTGAGATTCTTTCAGGTAATCATGTGACTGACATCAATAATGGCCCTGTAAGTGATATACCTGGATGTTTGCTTTTTACTGTGTAGGGAAGAAGCTGGATAATAGAATTCAGTCTTAAGGTTCTTTTACCCAATTGAATAGATAACCCTGCATGTCTGGCTCTGGGTCTGCAGTGCCAAACCCCAGTTTGCCTCTCTTTTGCTTATTTCTGGACATCTCCCCAACCTTCTTACTTCTTTATTGTGCTACACAGTAGTTTCTCTGGGTTTCATACTTCTCAACCTTTTAGCACAAGAAAACTAGACAAAGCCAAAAGTAATGGGGGGACAAAGACCCAAAAATTGGCTCATATTTTAAATATTGCTCTTAGAAAATTTCTGGAATAAAAGGTTTTATGTTAACATGCATTGTATGAAGGCTATGAAGTCTGAAACTCAAATGTCTGTCATTATTTAGTGACTTCAGTTCTAAATGATTTGCCAGAAAATCACATATTTTATAAGGAACAGACAAAAATAAGAAGCAAAAATCTGGACAGTTGAGAGGTATGCTGGATTTTGGCTCTGCTGTTGTATTTGACAAAGTTAATATTTTCCCATACATGAGTGTGATTTTGAACACTACAAAATATGAAATGGAAGCAAACTAGAAAGTCACAGTGAAACTTCTCCCCCATCATCTCCTACCACACCCAAAGAAATAGCTGCAACCACCCCCTTCTGGTCACTATGAGGGAACAGGTCCTTACTGCTCTCGCTAAAGCCAAAACCACAGCCTCCATGGGTCCCAGCAGCACTCCAGGATGCTTCTTAAACAGTCTAAAACAGAATCTATCAAGGCCAGTAGAAACCCTCTTTAACCACAGCCACTGGATGGGCTTTGTCACAGAGGAATGGAGGACTCCAACAGTCATCTCTCTGTGCAAGGGGGGTCCATCAACTGACTCATGGAACTACAGACCCATAAGCTTGACCACCAGTCTTATCTGCAAGACCATGGAGAGAATTATCATGGACCTGATAAAAATGACATAGGAACTCTCCAAACACTGGACCAAACCCAATTTGGCTTTGTCAAAAGGAGGTCTTTCCTCCTCAATCTGGTGAACGTCTTCAAGAAAGTCACCAGGGCCATGGATGAAGGTAAAATGGTACACACCACTTATCTAGACCTGGCCAAATCTTTTTATACAATCCCCCACTTGGGGATCATAGATAAACTTACTGAGTTGGGCATAAACCCCTACATCATCAGATCAATAGCCAGCTGGCTCACTGACAAGACACACGTTGTCTGGCTAGGTCAAATCCACTTCCAATACGAAACCTGTTACTAACGATGTCTTACAGGGCTCAGTGTTGGGACCTCTCCTGTTTGGTATATACTTCTCTGAAGTGAACGCCAATGTTGGGGGCATCTGGCTCACCAAGTTAACCAATGACTGTAAGCTGGGAGCAATCACTGACTCCCCAAACAATGTTGACATCCTACAAACAAGCCTAAAAATGACAAATGACGCCAAAACCATGGTCTGAGACTAAATGCTAACAATTGCATAATCATACCCTTCAGTAAATCAGATATCCCTGGAAATTATAACATTGATGGCACACCTCTAAAAGTAGACCCAGTGGTGAGGGACATAGGAACACAGATAGATAATAACCTAAACTTTGACCACCAGGTGGCTACTGCAATGAGAAAATCCTTCTGTATGTCTCAACTTATAAGTAAAGGCATGGCATCAAGATCAAGATCAAAGGAAGTCATAGTGCCATTGTAGTCGGCCCTCATCAGGCCCATAATCAAGTAAAATGCTCCCTTCTGTATGCACCTAACCAGGCACTTACACCAACTGGAGTGGCTCCAGAGGTTTTTCAGTAAAAAATACAAAGTATAAGACATGTCTTATGCAGATTGACTAAATGTCCTATCCATTTACTCTGTCTCGTATTGTTTATTGAGAGGGGACTTATGCCTGATCTAGCCCTGATGAAAATGTTACATATTCACAAGAAAAAGTATGTGAGGATTATGCATTCTATGGACCTGAACCTTATTTGTGACTCTAGCAGAACTTGTTTGAGAGACAGATTCATATCCCAAAAGCTACCTCATCTATGGAATAAACTTCACATCTTCGTAAAACAAAGCCTGTCCCTCACTCTGTTCAAAAAAGAATTTGGATAAATGGATAAGGAACCGTAAATCCACTGCTGGGATACTGCCTGTGTCCCTTATGGACAGAGGCAGCCTGTAAAATGACCCAGGGTTCCAACACCCAAAGACCCTCTTTCCTGATACTACTTCATCCCATATCTGGGAAATTAAGATATAATATTGTCATATCCTGGGTATTATTGGCCAGGCTTGTAAAGGCTGTTGTGCCATTAGCCTAGTAATCACCTATTAACCTATGAAAAGACCAGCTGCTGTAACAGATGATTTTTTAACATTAGATAGATGTGGTGCAGGCAAGAAGGAGGTCATATGGAAGACAGTTATATCCTATACAAGTCAGTGAGATTATTTTTGGAAGAACACATTCATCTTCAGTCTGCACAGTAACTTACGATGAGTGACAAAGGACAGCAGTTTTAAATTGTTTTGAAAGGATTGTATAAATATGGGAAAAGGGAAGGACTGCACTGACGTTTATAGACCAGCGCAGAGGCAGTTTGGTAGGTAAGCCCCTGTTGCATGTTTTTGTCTGACACTGGGAAGCAGACATTGTCAAAGGACAGGATGCAGTTGGTACAACTGAATCTTTGTATTTATATCTGTTTAAAGGAGGCTATTGTTATTCTGTTTGATATTGTCAATCTATTAATATTTCTGGTGATTTTAATATTGGAATATACACACACATACACACACACACACACACACACACACACACACACACACACACACACACACACACACACACACATACACACACACACATGCAGAGAAAGCCTTCTACTTTAGGTATTGTTAAAATGATAGAAATGAAAGGAAAACATTAGTTCTCATTTGGGATGCATTTCTAATACAGCAATTTCCTGTATAGCCTCTAGACTGGTCCCACACTACACTACCCAGTTAAACCACAATACATCTTCTCATGTAACGGGGAACACCTTTCATTACAAAACACATTACACAGTACTAGCAGAAAGCCCATGTAGGCCCCAACACTGTCTGGATTACTTTCAGTACAAATAAAGAGTATACTTTAAATGATGCCCTCACAGAAAATGAAACATTTGTAAAAGTAATGTACAACAAAGGTGTGACATGAAATATTATCTGTGAATCATTAAATCAACACTTAAATTGCTAATAGGTTTGAAATGCCAGATAAGGCTGATGCAGTCTTATGTAACAAAACTTCAGAAAAGAAATGGACAATGGCATGGCAAATTCAGTAGTCATAAAAGTGACTCAATTGCTGTAGACCAGTGACTGAATTACTTCAGAACGGAGAACTGGCAGAACTATTATTTGCTGCCAGTGGAGTAGAGGTGATTGTCTCATGAAGTACATATTTATGTGTGTATGTATTGAGAACGCTAACATGTATTCCCACCCTAACTATATCTAAATGATAAGACAAGTAGGTGTCTGAATAAAGCAGTTATCTCCAACAAAAAAGCTGAACCTAGATATGCAACTGTATTCATCACTGATATCATCGGGTTTTAAACAATACTACCTTCTTGAGAGACAATGCACAGGGAATAAACATCTAATAGTTGTTTATGGTGAGTAGTGCTTTTCAGTGCACAGTTCTACACCAACCAGATTGGAGGAAGAAGAAAGTATTTTTTACAGATAGGTGGAAAGATTATGACCCAGCTATACAGGTACTGGCTAGATTTACAATAACATTTGCAAAACTGATCCAAAACACAGCATCCATTTATCAGTGTTTTAACTACAATTAAATAGCTAGGGAGACCAACACGATCCTAAGAAAACTACTTTAAAGTGACGAGTAAATCTAACTTTGCAGACAACTGTAAATTGGGTATTGCTGTTCAATCTTCTACTGACTCATAGTTACTCCAACACGGGTTAGACCATGTTAACAACTGGTATGCACAACTGTCTCATATTAAATGGGAAGAAATGTAGTTTAGTTCATTTTGTCAAGCAAAAATTTTTTCACAAGCCATATAGCTGACACACTTCTCCCATTAAAACTTCTCCCATCAGACACTGTCACAAAGGATCTATGCACTCTAGTTGATAATTTCTTGGCTCATCTAATTTCCAAAGGCATCTCCTCTTGCTCCAAAGAAGTCTTAAGTCCCCTTTATTCTAATCTCATCAGTCCCATTGCTGAATATAATGGATCTTTTATGAAGTATTTGTCTAAACATATCACTTAACTTGAGACACCTCAGAGATTCATAACTAAAAAGATCAATGGCCTCAAAATTCTTAGTTATCAGAATAGGCTGGCATCCCTCTCTCTGTACTCAGTCTCTTACAGACACATACGTGGAGATCTGGGTCTAGCCTTTTGAGCCATGGAGGATCTAACCCTATCTGAAATCTCATTCCTTCACCGAACAAATGGTATCTCAAATACCAAGTGAAAAGAGCTAAGCCTTCAACAAGAGGTAAAAAAGTCACAATGGCACAATAGATTTATATCACATCATACCCCTCTGAAACAATCTTCTACTGTGTGTCAAGCACAGTAACACCCTTGTTATGTTCTAAGTAAATCTAGATAATTGGATGGGCAGTCTTAAATTCTCTTCAAGTCTATTTTGTTTTGCACTCCTTGAGGTTTGAGGGAACTTTTGAGTATTTTATTTATTTATATTTTGGCTAGGCTTATAATGGTCTGCAGACTGATTTCCTAGTACTTACCCATGAAGCTATAAACCAACACAATAGTAAGAAATTCAAGTGGAGTCTCATGAAACTTAAGCAACTTCAGAGGATTTTTGTGTGGGAAAACCAAACTACAGACACTTCATACTATATTTGCTATATGCAGTTTAGCATTAGGCAATCTCACTTACAAAGCTAAATTTAAATTTTTAATGAATTCATTTCTTAACTGTAGAATGGGAAGATGAAAATAAGAAAGGGAAGATAATAGCTGCAAGGGCAGTATTCCTCAATTTAGGTCCCAGACCTGGAAGAGCTTTGTTCCCACATTCTGTGGAATAGCAAAGTATGCATAACATGGGAGCTTTTTGATGTTATAAAAGACATACAAATGCGATGAAATGATGGTCGTCATACCAGAACTGGATAATGAGCTAGCCTGGGAAGTTTGAAAATAAAGATTCCATGTACTATTGTGTACCTTTCTCTCTGATGGAAAACGAGTTAGCTTTTGAAGAAGTAGCACATTTATATTCATATTATGATATGATTTGAGAAAATTATCCAAGAATATCTGATGATCGGGCAATAAATTTAGACCTCCACATAAGAAAATGTGAAAAAAGAAAAAAACAGTTTGTCTGAAATCATGGCCAATAACTTTATTATATAAACAAGCTTTCATACAACCCCATGTGGGTTTTTTTTTTCAAGTTTTTAAAACCAAACTGAAAAAACACCATTTAAATACTTGGAATTAAAACCAATTTGTCAGATTAATTAAACAATTAACAAAACAACTGAAATGATTGTTTCCTTAAAGAACTTTGCTTTAAAAGAGGTCCAGGCCTACATCAAAAAACTATATTAGCACCTACATAGCTACATGCACTCAGCAATACCTGACAGAACCAAATCATCTTCCTCAAGCAAGAGTAAATCTGTTTGGTGGACAGCAGCAATAAACAAACTCCATAATAAAAGGACAAAATTGCTGTCCAGGATCAAGAAGGAGCAGATGCCAAGTTGGAGCAATCTCTCCTTTGTCTGAACAAGCAAAGAAGGTCACTGGTGAAATCCTCTAAGGCTAACTTTGAGTCCAAATTGGCCACATCCACTAAGGATAATCACAAGGCCTTCTTGTAACACCCAAATCTGCTCGGAACTGGTGGTCAAGAACACCACATACGCAATCACCATAGATGTAGCCAACCAGATGGCAGACAGGTTCAGTGAAAACTTCACCCCCCTATCCCCCCATCAGTAAACCAGGACATCCCCAGCACCTGCCTCCCTACTCTCATCACCAGGGAGCAGGTCTTTAATGAAAGGCATAAAATACAGCCTCCATGTGATCCGACAACATCCCTGACTGTGTCCTACATGAACTCAGGCAAGAGCTCTCAGCACCATTAGGCACCCTATTCAACCAAAGCCTGAGCACCAGCTTCATCCCAGCTGAATGGAGGACAGCCACTGTCATCCCTCTACACAAAGGTGGAGTGTCTACCAACCCAGGCAATTATAGGCCCATTAGCCTAACTAGCCTGATCTGCTAGGCCATGGAATGTTTTATCATGGACCTTATAAACAAGGACACTGGCAACCTCCAAATGCTTGACTCCACACAGTTCAGTTTTGTTAAAGGGAGATCATGCCTGTTAAACTTGGTTGACTTCTTTGAAACAGTCACCAAAGCCATGGAAGAGGGAAACACAGTGCATACCACCTACCTTGAACTATCCAAAGCCTTTGACACTATTCCCCACTCGGGCATAATAGATAAACTCTCCCAGCTAGGCATCAACCCATATGTTATTAGATAGATAGCTAATTGGCTCACTGATAGAACCCACTCAGTCAAAATAGGGGATGCCTCCTCTAGTAGTAGACCCGTAGAGAGCGACGTACACCAAATATCGGTCTTGGGCCCTCTACTGTTTGGGATATACTTTTCTGAGATGCAAGCCAAAAGAGTGGTCTATGGCTGACCAAGTTTGCAGATGACTGCTAGCTGGGCACTATCTTAAATTCCCTGAGTGATGTGAACATCCTCCAGGATGCCCTTATCCAAACTTATGACTAGTGCCAGAAGAATGGCCTCAAACTGTATGCCAAAAAATGCATCATTATGCCCTTTGGGGAAAATGGTGTCTCCAATAATTATCACATTAATAACAATGTGCTAAGCATGCAATCAGTCATGAGGGACTTGGGCATCCAGGTTGATAGCAACCTGATTTTTGACCACCATATTGCCTCAGTAGTACAGAAGGCTTTCTATATGGCTTACTTCATAAGTAAGGGTATTTCATTCAGGAACAAGGATGTCATAACATCCCTTTACTCCTCCCTTATTAGACCCATTATCGAGTACAATGCCCCCTTTGGCATGTACCTTGCCAAGCACATGCAGCAACTGGAGAGACCACAGAGGTTCCAGAGTAGGAAAATCCAGGGTCTCAAACACCTATCCTATACAGATAGGCTAAAAGTCCTGTCCCTCTTCTTAGCCTCATGCAGACTGCTCAGAGGTGACCTGTGTCTGGCATATAAGGCCATCTCACACCCAGTCTTGATGGAGTTGCTGCATATCTGTAAGTCAAACTCCACTCATACAACCCACATGCAAGGCCTTAACCTGGTCTGTGACATTAATAGAACTTGGTGGGATAGATTTGTGTCCCAAAGACTCTCCCATCTGTGGAATAGACTCCATCTCCATGTCAAGCAGTGTACCTCACTGGCCCTCTTAAAGAGGAACCTGGACGTCTGGATAGGAAACAGAAAATACTTCCTTGGGATTCTACCTGTGTCCCTGCCGGACAGGGGAAACAGGTGCCGACTTTTGTGGGAACATCGGCAAAATTCTTGCCTAGGCTTATAAGGGCCTCCGGACCAATAGCCTAGTATCGTCCTATGACTCTATGAACCCATGAACAGATAACATTTTATTTAAATGAGATGCATGTGCACTATTCAAAAGAATAATCCATACATATTCTTTAAACTCCATAAGATTAAAAACATCATTGTCTCTAAAAGAGACATATATAGTCTCCAAAATTCTAAATAAATGTGTAATGATTTCTAGTCACTAATATATGTTTACAAAATGTACTATTACAATATTTTCTTTTAATAGTGGACATACACAGTATTATCCTATATTTCAATATTTGATTTGTCCTACCTTCATAAAAGAGCGGACATAATGTGTGGCTTGCTAAGTGGAGCAAATTCTCAGTTTCACAGCTAACATATGTATATGATGTATATTTTGTACCTGTTTGTTACTGGATATGTGTGTATATATATATATATATATATATATATATGCTTCTCTAGTATCTATCTTATCACATGATATACGTCTTTTACATGGAAAATCACATTTCTCCCATTTCTTTTAACTCCAGTCATAGTTTGCTTATAACATAATTGTTGCTTCAGACTTTATTTGTAAAAGTAAAAAGTTTATCAGGCATGTATTTACATATATCAGTAATGCTACTTTAAATACCTAACTATGAAGGAGTTGAGTCAGTCTTATTTGTATAGAGAAAGATTATTTTCTATGACAAAAATAAATACCATTGAAAATAATGGGGCAGCTTTTTCAGATCACGTGTTTACAAATACAAAACTAAGAAATCCAAGAGAGTAAGAATCCTTTCTTCCACTAGTAACAGTAGACTACTACAAATTTTTAAAGCTTAACGCGATCCACTGTAAAATGATGGTATTAACCTAGCATTTTCCAGCATATGTTATCACTGTTCAATTGTCCAGATTTTTACAGAATATCCAGGATTTTTGCCTCATATTTTTGGTCTGTTCCTCATAAAATATGCTGTTTTCTGGCAAATCTGTGAGGACTGAAGTCACTAAATATATTTGACTTTGAGACTTTAAATCCTTTAGCAAATGCATAACACAAATCCTGTTATTCTAGCAATTTTCTAAGTTTATAAGAGCAATATGTAAAATCTGTCCCTGATTTTAGACCTTTGTCTCCCTATTATTTTAGGCTTTGTCTGGTTTTCTTGAGCTAAGAGGTTGAGAGGTACGTAGCTATTAAAAGAATGGGATCATCAGATATGAATAATAAAAAACCCAGAAATAAGGCTCAGTAGCTGCTTTTACAGCTACAATGAAAACAAAAATAAAAAAGCCACAAAATAAGAGTTTACAGCTATAGCCAAGAAGAAATGGCTTAATAGTCCCACCAGCTGTTATTAAAGCTTACGTCCAGGAAGACCTTAATAAAACCAAGAAGATATGGCTAATAGCACCAACAGCTGTTACTATGGCTAGACTAAAACCAATACCATCTTAATTAAACTAAAAAGATACATTTTGTTTTAACTGTTAGTAGAGCTACTGAAAATAGTTTAGGAATAGCTGGAAGGTGATAATATCAATGTTCTTGGTTGCTAACTTAAGCAAAAAATTCCCCTCATTTTTAACCTATAAGCAGATAAGAAATATTAAAAAATAACCACAGCTCTGACAGTCAGTACCAGACAAGGGACTTTCCAACACAATAACTGTAATATTTGCTCTATTACAAAAGTTACTGACAAATATTTGAATTTAGAATCCTGAAAGAAATATTACAACAATTACTGAGACCAGAACCCTGAAGAAGTTATTCATAATACTGCTTGTTCTTTTTGTCATTTTTTAATGATAAACCTGAGTGTACATTAAGAGCAAGAATTCAAAAAAAGTAACAGATATTCAATGAATAAAGATTAGAGCAATGCTTTATATAAACTTATATGCGAAGTCACACATGGCACAACTTTAATTTCAGGTGTTAGAAATGGTATTAGGTCCACATTTCATGAAGATTAAATAAATATTTTTCAAAAACATACAAGTGGTGGCAAACAGGACCTGAATCTTGGAAAAGGGAAAGGTTACATTTGGAATTCTGAATTAAACCATCGCTTAAAACTAGATCTATATATAAAGTTGGATTTAACAGATTTATAAGCGGTTGAATTTCACTGGAATGGGTTTTAAAGGTGTATGAAGATATACCTCCTTTTGTAGTCTATTTCATGCCAGACAGACTTGATGGGGTACACATTTAGCATGAAAGCTTTTTTTTTTAACCTGAATGTATGTATTATTAAAACACTCATGTCAGACAGAGCAAGAATTCAACAAATGCTGGCGCACTGTAAGTGAGGTATCCTGTAATTTCTTATACTTCCTAGGTGGGCAACTATACAACAGTAATGCAGCTATATATAACACAAAGGGAGTAGCATTTATAAATAGTTAGGAAAGGGATTATGAAGTCTGCTGAAGTCTGCAACCCACAGTGAGAATATCAAAAGTAAAGTCAGCAGTGCAACACTATATGTACAATATAAACATACCACCTATTATTCACTCCTTCAACAGCACAGCCATGGAATACTCTCTAAAAAATACCAACAACTCCATTTACCAATACTCTCATTGCTAAAGGAGGCCGTGAGTTCTATTCCAACACGAAGTAGATTGATTAATGATACTATAGTGCAGCATAAGGAGGTGCTGCTCTCTTTTTTAATTTCTCCAAGTCTTTTGGGTTTCCAATACCATGACAGGAATGGACCCCATTCCTAAGTCAAAGTACAATTAAAGTTCATGAAATTAGTATTGTTTCACTCTTTGACGTTAGCCAAAAGTGCTCTTCAGAGCACCTACAATGTGCCCAGTAATGACTCCTTCTGCAATTCATATGATGTTACATGAATTGGTAACATACCTAAATACGATTGTAAATTCTTTTTTATAAGACCAGTTACTCCTACTACTACTGGAACTGTCTGGGTATCTTTCTTCCACATGGCTCTCATTTCTGCCTGCAGACCCAGGTATTTTATGACTTTCTATCTCTCTGTATGCAAGCCACTGTAGTCACTGGGTGTGGCAATTTCAATGATCAATGCTACTTTTGTTTTCTTTTCTTGGATCACTATATCCGGTTTTCTAGCATCTATCTTTTGAACTGTTGGTATTGGGTGATCCCATGTGATGCAAACTTCATCATTTTCTATGACTCTTTGTGGCTCATGTTTCCAGTGTTTTTCAGCCACTTCAGTACCATAATATCTGCACAATCTCCAGTGTAACAGTCTCTCCACATTATTATGCCTTTCAGTATACACTCCCTCTGCCATTAGTGCATTGCAACCACCAACAAGGTGTGTGACTGTTTCCAATTTAGTTTTACAAAACCTACATATGTCTGTTTCTCCCACATGTTCAATGGACTTTGCAAACCATCGTGTATGTAGCCCACTATCTTAGCCTGCCAATATTAACCTTTCATTTCTTGATATGAATTCACCTCTCCTTAACCATTCCTGTGTTCAGTCTTGATCAACATGATGATCTTCCAGAGGATTTCTATACTTGCAAGTATATCTATGTTTTTTCCACATTTCTTGCCTTCTCATCTGGTCCTTCACCTTATATTCTTTCCTTTGTTTTTTAGCACATTCAGTTGCTGCCTGATTTTTTATCTACTTCTGGTATAATTTCCATTCCTGCTTGACGTCTATATGCTTCTGCTAAATTAAGCAGAGATGTCATCTTAGATTTATTCTCCTCATGTTTCAAAACTTTTACTACATTTGGATCCTGTGAGGTCAGCAGATATGTGTGGAGTCCCATGATTGTAGATCTATACATGTAATCAATTTCAAGGAGGCCCATCCCTCCTTCGGAGTGGGGAATATATAATCTTGGTATACACTGATTTTTATAAATCATTTGGTATGCATGAAGCATCCTTCTTGTTTTAATATCCAATCTATCCAACACTTTTTGGGGCCAGTCAACCACTCCAAAACTATAAGTTAGGACAGGAAGAGCAAATTGATTTATGGCTTGGATCTTGTTCCTAGATGTCAATGCTGTTTTCAGGATTAATTTAATTCTTCTAAAGTATTCCTTACTGAGCTTTATTCGCATTTGTTGAAATTTTTAGTTTGTTATCTGCAATAGTGCATAATAGATCCTGGTCTGTTCTAATACTGCGCATTGCTTTTATCACATCTATCTTTCTTAATATTTTTGTAGATCTGTTCCCTCTTCTATAATCTTTCAACAGTGATACTTCTTGTCTTAACTGCTTTATAGTTTTCTCTGTTCGATATTTCCATGATGGTATTTGCTTTTGCCCCCTCTTTTCCCTCTCTACCCTATGTTCCTGTGGTAGAATTGTATCAGTTATGAATTTAGCAGCAGAGTAATATATTCTGTTTACTTCTGTTATATCGCATGGGTCTCAATGGACAGTGGTAATTACTGTGTTCGTTTGTTTTATGAAGCTTCTGACTTTTGGGGTTTTATTAACCTTCTGCAGTCTATTTCTCTCATTGATCTTGATATATATATCTTTGTCTATTAAATCAAGCAACTCTTCTCAACTCCTTTTCTTCCATACCGAGGGCACGTCCTTTGTTTTCCATTTCCTGTGGGCATTCTATAGAAAGTTCTATAGCATCTTCCTGTGGCACATTCTCTTCAATTTCATCCTGTGTCATCTGTTGTTCTGTCATATGGGAGCTCACTGGCCTATCACTCCTCAACACTGACTGCATCAGAGTTTCCACAGTTTCCTGTTCCTTTCCTTGTTGGCTAGCTTCAAATGAACGTTTATACTGGTTTCCTGTGGAAGGCTCCAAAATATCTTGATATGGCACCTGACCAATTGCTTCCTGTTCTAATGATTTTCCTTTAATTTGGATATCCATTGCTCTATCCTGTTGTGGTGCTTTTTGTATTCGATTTACCACACTGAATCCTTCTCTTTGCAGCTGCTCCATAACCTCAATTTCTATTTCTTTGACTTCTCCATTACTAATCTCTTTTTCTACTTTTCCTCTTAGTCTTCTTATTTTTTGTATTGTAAAGTTTTCCATATCCGGATTCTTTTGCCTATATTTTTCTTCAAATATCTTTGGTGCTGGTCTTTTTGTATTAGTTAGTTTTGCTTTCTCCTTTGCATAAATATTACACCATATTGAATCTCTTTTCCTTTCCCCTGTCCATATTTCTTGTTCACATGTCTCCTGATCTTCTTGCTTTTCCTTATTCTGGGGACTCTCTCTATCATGCTGTGATGCAGTCTGTTTTAGACCTTCTACATTAAATCCTTCACTTTGCAGGCACTCCATAACTTCAACTTCTATTTCTTTAACTTCTGCTTTACTAATCATCTTTTCTACATTACATCTTTGTGCTCTTAATCTTTTTATTGTGAAATGTTCCATATCAGTATGCCTTTGCCTGTATTTCTCTTTGAATATCTTTGAGACTGTCTTCTCTATATTAGTTAACTTGGCTTTCTCCTTTGCATAAATATTGCACCATATCAAATTTCTCTTTCTTTCCCATGTCCATATTTCTTTTTTATATTTTTCAAATATCTATAGGTTTTGTTGTTTATATTTTCTCACTTCCTCAGATGCTTCTTTTTCCAAACAGATCAAAATTTCTTGATCTATATACTGTTTTTCAAAAATCTGTTGTATTAATGAAAGTAAATTTTTATTTGAAGCTTCTGACAGTTTTTCGTGCGGAAATGTTTTTCTTTCCTCTAATTTCTGTCTTAAAGGAGTACCGCACCCACAGACTCAAAAAACATGTTTAAAACATCATGGCATGATGTTTCCTACACTTTACCAACACTCTGGGATTATTTACAGGATTTTAAATATTTTATATGTAATTCCAGACTCTGACCACCTGGAGGCTGGCATATTGACGTGGTTTGGATAAATCAGGTTGCCATCCAGTATCCCAGAAATCATTGTTTGGCTCAAAAATGTTACATCATACAGGCCTCCGTTTGCCTAAAGTTCCTGTCATTTCATAGATGTTGCATGCGTACAAAGTACTGAGTAAAATAGAACAGTGTAAGTAACATTCGCTGCTGCAGGATGACTACTTAAAACAGAAACAGTGCAAATACCACAGAACACACTCAGTGCTGTTTACTGCTACCTTTTTTTCTAATTTTAGTTTAAATGGCACTAATTTGTGAGACAATGAATTCCAGTCCATTTACTTCTCCCCTCCCCCATAACACTTAGCTTATCTAGCTTTCAAAGTCCTGAGGGTAATGTGACCTGGTAATTCCATTGATTGGCAGATCTCAGCAGGGTGCTTGACTCATGTAATTTAATCTTTGCTCTAGCATTTCCTTTGTTAGAGGGGACATTTTTTTGCTGCACTATAGCCATGGCCTTACTTGACTGCAATCACATCCAGTAATAGCGTTGCCACCCCTCCGTTTTTTTTCCGGAGTGCCCGGAAATCAGTAGGGCACTCCGGTTTTCTGGTTCTTGCACTTGGAGTCCGGAAATAGCGACGTCAGGCTCGTCAGCGCGTATTAAAAAAAAAAAAAAAAACATTCCCGTCTTGGACTCTCGTTGATTGGCTGCTTCCTGCAGACGAGGCTCGTGCAGCAAGCAGCCAATCAACACGTAGAGTTAGTAGTCAAAGCCCTGCAAAGCCCGTGGAAATTTATGAATATAAAGCGGCGCTTCAGCTTAAGTTTTTACCTTTTACTTTTGTACAAAGGGTGCTGCTTTAAGATCTGAAATTCTTGCTTGGACGTCGTCTTCAGTGGATTGCCTGCTGCCTGGAAGCCCTGCCTGCTGCCTGGAAGCCCTGCCTGCTGCCTGGAAGCCCTGCCTGGAAGCCCTGCCTGCTGCCTGGAAGCCCTGCCTGCTGTCTGGAAGCCCTGCCTGGAAGCCCTGCCTGCTGCCTGGAAGCCCTGCCTGCTGCCTGGAAGCCCTGCTGCCTGGAAGGATTGCCTTAGCCCTGCTGCTTGCCTTGCTTGCTGGAGTCTTGCCCTGGCTGGAGGAGAAGTGCTGTGGACTGGGTGGTGGTGTGTTCCCCTGCTTGCTGGCCCTTTAGCTGCCTGTTCTCTTCTGCTGCTGAGAGCTTGTTTTAGTAGCCCTGCTGCTGATTTTTCTGGAGGTAAGTGGATTTTTTTTAATGGATTAATTCTTTGGAATTAAGGTAGATTTTCAAAGATTAGTGTGACAAGGGGAATGAAATATTGCCAGCACAGCTACTAGTGAATTTTTAAATATTAAATTTATATTAATTCACTAGCTGTGCTGGCACTATCTCATTCATTGATGGTGACAAGATGTGTGTAACTATCTAGATGTTCAACATGTGGTGATTAACTAGAACAGTTTCTAATCTGGTTTTGGACTTGGTTGCAGTGAATATATAATGACTTCATGATTTGTATAAGATGCTTGGACTGTAGATCTGTCTTTCTAGTCTGTCATCACCGTGATGTTTACCTTGACCTGTGTTTCTTCCTAGGGTGTCTTTCTAGGGTGTACAGTCTTCGTATTATAGTGAGGCTTAAATGTAGCTTTTTGTCTAGTTTGTCATCACAACTGTTTACCTTTTATCTGTGTTTTCTAGGGTATACCGTCTATACCAAAGCTTAGCTCATTTGATGTTACAGTGAATATATGATTACATGATTTGTATAGGATGCTTGGAATGTAGAAATGTCTTTTCTAGTCCATCATCACCGTGATGTTTACCTTGACCTGTGTTTCTTCCTAGGGTGTCTTTCTAGGGTGTACAGTCTTCGTATTATAGTGAGGCTTAAATGTAGCTTTTTGTCTAGTTTGTCATCACAACTGTTTACCTTTTATCTGTGTTTTCTAGGGTATACCGTCTATACCAAAGCTTAGCTCATTTGATGTTACAGTGAATATATGATTACATGATTTGTATAGGATGCTTGGACTGTAGAACTGTCTTTTCTAGTCTATCATCACCGTGATGTTTACCTACTGTCAATGTGAAATATCTCATGTGGTTTTGAGCTTGTTACAGTGAATATACACAGGATATTTTCTAACATTTTGTTGTGTAGATATTTAAGTTTTGAGACTACTTAAATATTTATTTAGTGACACTGGGCCACTACCTTGGCATTGGTCAAACTAGCAATGTTTATTACTATTGCACAGTAAGACTGAACACACTTTGTTAGGGCCTTAAAGTTGCTTATAAGGAGTAGCTGGCTGATTATGTTGCAGTCTGGGGAAAAGAGGGGCATAGTTAGCAAACTTGTGCCAGCCTTTCCCTTGTGTATATAAATCAGACCTCAAGTGTGTCTCAACTGCTTTAGCAGGGGCCAAAGCACTGTTAAATAGGGTGCTCGAGGTCTTCACTTGGCCACTATGCTCAACTCTAACTGTGCCAGTGGGAGGAGGTGGTGGTGAGGATCTGGAGTGGAAAAGGGGAGAAACCAGCCCCAAGTTGACTGGTCTCTGTGCTTTGCACTTAATATGGGGTGTTGCATCTGGAATTGTGGGGCTACGGAATTCATCTTTGTCTGCCCATACGGTCTCTTATCATTATGCAAGTTATTACTGTTGCAGCCAGAGGGTATTATGATTGCTGAGTTACATATTTCATGTTTATCATTGTGTCGGCCCACACTATGTCCTGTTTGTCTTTATGCAAGTTATTACAATTGTAGCCAGAGGGTATGATTGCTGAGCTGCCATGTATTTCATCTTTATCTTGTCAGTCCACAGTATGCCTGAACTTTCTTGCTGTGTTCAGACTCAGCTGGATAACATTTGCACTGGGTTCTACATAAAAGTAGAGGGTCTTAATTTGGTGCATTGCTGTAGTGTCTGACCCATGTGTTTTACACACAGTTGAATGCCTTCTGTGCATATTCTGCTGTCACACCAGGTTCATGTGTAACAGCTGCAAGTCCCTCAGACAGGAGTTGCTTCTGCCTTTCATTGCTTTACCTTCACTGTAATTTTTCATGAGGAGTCTCATTTTTTTCCCTATACCAACTTGGTATTACTAGGGTGTGAAAGTCTGGAGATTCACATGTGAATGTGAACTCTGGCTAGTGGCTACTGACTGACACAGGCCCCACCAGGCACTGGTGTTGGTCACAAGTGTTTTGATTTTCTATTAATAGCTGTTTTGGTTTATTGTAGTGTTGAGCAAGGATCCTACAGGAATCATGTTCAGGAAAAGGTCAATGGATCATCAAGAAGAGGCTGAAAGCGTCTCCTAAGAGTTTTTCTGCAGTTATAATAAGGTGTGGGAGCAAAGCTACTCATGGGTGCGACCTGTTCCAAATGCAGATGCCATGGCAAAGTGCACATCCTGTGGAACAACTTTCACTGTAAAATGGGATGGGGAAAAGGCATTGAAAAGCCATCAGAAGTCAGACAAACATCATCAAAGCCTTCAGCTCCAGAGGCAGAACCTCGTAATGACCAAGTTTATTCAGCCACGTAGTGTAACCAGTGAAGCTTCCAAAGTCACTGCAGCTGAAGTGACAGCAGTCTATCATGGAGTGAAACATGGTCACTCATATGTATCCATAGATTGTGGAGGTAAGCTGGCACCGACAGTCTTCCCTGATTCTACTTTGGCTTCGAAATTCACCTGTGGGAAGACAAAATCTGAGAGTATTGTCATGAATGTTCTTGCACCTCATTCAGAGGAGCTCATTCTGCAGGAACTTGGCAATTCCTATTTCTCAGTGGGATCAGATGCATCCAATAAAGGGAACAGAAAAATGTTCCCTTTAATTATTCAGTACTTTACTCACACCCATGGCACACAACAGAAACTCCTTGATTTCTATGAGGATCATAACGAAAGTTCTGAATGTATCTTTACTAGAATAAAGGACATCCTTGTGCATAAAGGACTCAAAGTACAAAACATTGCTAGCTATGTTGCAGACAATGCCTCAGTCAATTATGGAAAGCACAGGTCTGTTTTTAAAAGTTTGAAATCTGAGATGCCTCACATCATTGCAGCAAACTGTTTATGCCATGTAATACATAACTGTGCCAAGCATGCAAGCAAGGCCCTTGCAAAGTTTGATGTGGAGACTCTGGTTTTGAAAGTACATAGTGAGTTTTCAGCATCTGCTAAAAAAATGGCACTGTTGAAAGGCTTCTATTCTTTCCTAGACCAGGACTTTAAGGAAATAATGCAACATGTTGTAACAAGGTGGCTGTCTTTGTTCCCAGCTGTGGCAAGGCTGGCAGAATGTTGGCCTGTTATTAAAAGTTATTTTATTAGTCAAGGGCCTGAGGACTGTCACCCCCTTATCTGGAAATTTGTGGAGGCCGATGAGGATGGCATCAGTGGGGATGTGTCTGAGGCAGAGTGCTACATACATTTCATGCACTACATCCTGCAGGTATTCCACAAGTCTATAGCAAAACTTGAAAGTAACACTCTCTCTGCTCCAGAGTTGTACACCGTGATGAAAAGTCTAAAAGATGAGTTGCAGAGAAGGCTAGATGACCAGTTCTTTGGTACTAAAGTTTCATCTGCCTTACAGCACTTTACTCCAGCTGTCGCACAGCAGGTCTGTAGGACCTTCTGTGATTTTACAGTAAAGCACTTTGTTACCTACAGAAGTGGTTTGACTATGATAATAGTCCCTTTAAAGCTATGCAGGTCCTCAGCCTCCAACATCCTGTAACTTGGCCAGAACTGCGTACAGTTGCAGACCTCTTCAAATTGGATGTGGACATTGAAGCACTTTACTCAGACTACTGTACTTTAACTGCTGCATTGCCAGCCCTGTTACAGATGACAGAGGCATCTGTAAGTGATCGCTGGGTGACTTTTTTAGTAAAGCTCCAGACTGCAAGCCACTTTACAGACTGGTGCAGTTTGCTCTTTCAATCCCCCCCAGCAATAGCTTTGTGGAAAGGGTTTTTTCACTTATGGGGAATGCGTGGACTGATGTAAGAAATAGAATGCTTGAGTCACTTGTGAAGGCCGAGTTGCAGGTCAAGCTAAACTTTAACATGAGTTGTTCGCAATTTTATTCATTTGTGAGAAATAACCAGCTATTACTTGAGGCTGCTAGATCAAATGCCAAATATAGCTTCAAGTATAAGCAATGATTTCTAGCAAAACTGAAGATACTTTAAACAGTTGCTTTTCTTTTACTATTGTGTGTGGTGAACCCTTAATGTACTGCTTTGAATGAACTGGTGTTTTTAATATCTAATTGTATTTCCATTTTAGTACTACCTGTGATATGAGACTTGGGCTTAGTTTTCCCATGCTTGTGTGTGATATACTGTTGTATGTAGTGAACCTTTTGAAGTATTGCTAAATAAAGTTTTTTTTATTTACGTTTGACTCGTTGCACATTTTTCTACTTATTGGTAACTGTATGTGATATTAAAGACTTATGCTGAAGGGTGCTAGAGTAAAGGGGTGTGGCTATTAAAAGGAATGGGTGTGGCTTGATTGTGCATGGGGCGGGGCTTGTTTGTCAGGAAATGGCACAGCAGAAAGGTGGCAACCCTATCCAGTAAGGTCTTGCACCAAGGAGCTAAAGAATAAAACATTTATACTATTAACCAGTTTAGATCTTTATTAATTTAAGTGTTAAGTGTTAAGGTATCACTTCATGCTTCCACCTTGTTAAAAAGTGAGATTTACATGTGCAAAGTGTGTTGCTATGCAGTGTTTGCCTTCATATGTTTTTACTGGTTGGTTTGCAAAAAAAAATCTTTTGCAGTGTCCCTCGATTTGTCTTTGTACATACAAACCACATTGCTATATTTTCCCCTTTATTTTTCTTGTGTCCAGAAGTCACTTATAACAAAGTAATTTTTTATTGATTTTTTTTTTTTTTTTTTAAATAAAGGACATCAAGGTTAACTTACCTTGAATCAGATAATGGATGCCACTGCAAAGAATCACTGTTGAAATATTTGTGCATGGACAAAATCCCTTATTAAATCTATTTGCCAGCCTCCGGTTCAATTGGTGCTATGGCTTTAATATACTGGTGCATTTGCTCATGCCTTCCAAATATCTCCACCATTACATACCAGTTATAAAGTGTAGTAACCACCCAACATGCCCATACACTTTTAGCCATCAATATGCAGCTACTCCTGTTCATGTGAGTATGTGAATTCATTTTCAGACTTAAGGTGTGGAAGCTGCACTGAATAATTCTAGGTGCTTGTTCAGGTTTCACATGGTGCTTGCTTAGAGCTACTCTCATGTTAAGCCACTATGAATATGTTGCACTGCCACCTCTGATACCAGGGTAATGTTTTAATCTTTCTATTCCCACACTGCACACTAGCAGTATCTGGTGCAAATACAACAGAGAAGTATGCAAGCGATACACCACCTAAGCATCATTTGCTGTGCAGAATGTACAAATATGCATACCATATTTCTGTGTTTCCAAACATCGGTGTTACTACACTACTACTGAATAAAATTAACAGCACTCAGGTTGTGGGAAGTCAAGGGAGTTGTGACATCACAGAATGGGTGGGTCTTATTATTTTAGTTAGAATCAGATGAAGGCTGTGGTGATGTCACTTAGGGGGAGGGAACTGATTAAAAAAAAAAAGTACCTGCACTGCCTGGCCTCAATGATGTCAGTAATTGGGCGACTCCAGCAATCTTTATTCAAATGTGAGAGAATCATTTTGTAAGTGAAACCATCACAGTATGAGAAGGTAGGCTTCTGTTACAGAAGTAAGGGGAATTATAAAAGTTGTAAATGCTTTATTGTTTCTTTACAGAGGACAATGTAAATAGAGAGGAAAAGGGCCGTGAAGTTGAGGAATGCATTAGAGAACCTGTTGTACTCCTTTAATCATTTTGTATATCCTGTGTCTGGAAATTCTGTGCTTTTTGCATAATAATAACAATACATAATTTCTTTCTTATCCTCAATAGTCTACTCTGTTGTCTTTATGGCTCTTCTTTGGCCAATCAGTTTTTGTCACTTTTGTGGACTGCTACTTCCTTCTAAACAGGGGGGGCCATCCTCCTCCTCCTGAGCCTGGCCTGGCCCCATTGTAGGAATGTTTCCATATTTTGAGGATTCTACACTATCATTTTTTCCAGTCCTGGCACCAGTGTACCTACCACGATTGAGCACTTTTATATCCTGGGTTTTGTGCATCCAGCTATCTTTTTTTATTTTTGATTTACTTCTGTCCATGATATGTGCTATATAAATACAGTCTATATATCAGTGTCACCTTGGTGAGATTTTATGAAAAATGGTCCACCTCACGAAGCTACTCACCAAGACTTGAGAATGAATTTGATTTCAGCACTAGTATTCTCCTTTTCAGTTTTTTTTTTTTTGTTCTCCTGTGTGTGTCATCAGATGAGATGTTAAATTGAGGTCCCATTTATTTGAGTTAGTCATAGCTCAGGTGGATTTAAAAACTAAATAAAAAATACCAAAAAGGAGGTGTAGCGAAGAAATTTAGACAACAACTAAATTTTGACGGTAATGTAGAACCACAAGTCAGAGGAATTAATACCAACTTAATTTGTTCTCTTGAAATGAGTGCTGACTGTCATCGTATTCAGCGTTTACTTGAAAAAAACTGGAGAGTTATCCAGGGTAACTCTGACATCTTTCAGAGCCTGGGGGCCAAACCCCATTTTGTGTTTCGGAACAATCACAACATTAAAAAAGTTTTGGAACATAACAATTACAAAGAGAACATTATTGTAACCAACAAGAAGGGTATGCACTGTTGTCATCAGTGCAACATTTGTAGATATATTTCCGAAGGGCCTTACATTACTGTTGAAACATTTAATAGAACATTAGAAGTACCGGGCTTTGTAAATTGTAATACCCATGGAGTTATTTATATTAGTATGTGTACTACCTGCCCTGCGTTTTACGTAGGGATGACCACGAGAAGTTTAAGAACACGTATTAAGGAACATTTATATAGTATTAAAGTCAGAGACCACACTAATGCTTTATATAAACATTCTACCATTTGTTCCTTTTTTAAAAAATTCACCTTCTCAGTGTTAGAAACGTGTAGATCAGACATGAGAGAAGGTGATTTTAAGAATTATTTAGAACAAAGGGAGACTATTTGGCAGATTAGGTTAAAATCGGACAAAGCTCCAGGTTTGAATGAAGCCATTAATGTTAAGTGTTTTTTAAAATATTGTAAACTTTGTATTGATAAAGATGGTGACACATCTTTCTTTTTTACTTAAATTATGAGGGTGTGTTTTTAAATTTCATTATTATTCAATTAACTTGAATAATTGCTTGTTAACTAGTGTATTTAAAGTGTTGTTTTTTGAAGTGATATTATTCTGAGGAAGTCATTTGATGAAAGCGGGCAATAAATCTTGGTACGCTATTGTGTCTTGGTTTTCGTGGAATTTCTTCGCTACACCTCCTTTTTGGTATTTTTTATTTTGTTTGTTTGTTATTCTGGCATTTGGTGGATTTAAAAACTCCCATGGTGCCTAACAAAAAGTGTTTTTTTATTGATGTATATATATATATATAGATATTTATATATATATATATATATATATATATATATATATATATATATATATATATATATATATATATATATATATATATATATATTACATATTATTTATATATTTACATTATTTACATCCGTTTACAAATCTCCATACATTATATACTTTAATTTAAGCATGCCCCCTACTCTTTTATCCACAACCAAAACATTATTTTTCTCAAGAATCTTTGTCAAAGTCCATTTTCTACTGTATTTAATTTCATTGAGTCTTTCATTCCATATACTCTATGAAACATACAATATTACTCTATCCATTTTCTTCACTATGCACCATAATAACCAAATTCTATTATGTCCATATTTATTTGCTCAAATTTTAACAAACGTTTTACCCTATTATGTTTACATATTTCTTTCCACAAATTAACTCTTTCACATTTCAAAAACACATGCTCATTAGTCTCAAACTCTTCATATATATTACATATTCTATCTTGCTTTTTCTTGTATGGCATATTTGCCTTAACTGGCAATTTTCTAATAGACAATTGTCATAAAAAATCATAATCTTTTTGTAGTTACTATATCTCATCATTATGGCTTTTTTCTTATCTATTTTTAATCTTTCCATGGATCAACGGAATAAAATGTTTGCATAATATTTAACTACCATTCTTTTCTTTTTTTCTCACATATATTCTTTTTTTTCCATAACACAATTTTGTTTTGGTACTCCCTCATTTATTTCATTCACAATGCTTTTACTTCTTTTTTTAACTTCCATTCTTTCCCACAGTTCTTTGTATTTATAATATAGTATCATTTCTATTGAGTTTTTATTTTGCTTCATGATTCCTTTTAATACCTTATATAAAATTAAAGATCCTGCATGTACTATTTGGTTTATTAAAGCTAAGCCTCCTTGCTCTTCTTTCATATATAGAATCCCTCTCTTGACTAGATTCAGTCTAGAGCCCCATATAAAAGAAAATACTATCATCATTAGTTCCTGTTCATACTTAATAGGAGTCATGTAGATGTTAGCAACATAAGCAATTTTTCCCGGTAGTGGTGCTGCGGTAGCATTGTCACCTCACAGCAAGACGTTGTCCCGTTCGATTCTCAGCTAGAGTGTCTTCTGTGTGGAGGCATGCGTGAATGAGCATGCCTTCATTGAAGGTTGTGCGTCAGGGCGTCAGTGCGTCAGGGCTGGTAACTCTGCACGTAAAAATCCACTACCAAACATTAGCGGACCGGAGTTCCGCTGTGGCGACCCCTAACCAGGATAAGCCGAAAGACACAACAACAACAACAACCATGGGGTTCAACAAGTGTGTTTTTTTCTATAGAAAGATCTATATTACTTCCTAAAAAAATATTTAGGTCCTTTAATTCTTTGAGTACATTATCCAATTGTTGTTCTCTTTATTCACTCCTTCCATATATTATTCCTAATATATGTATGTATTTGTCTTTGAACTCAATTCCTTCTATCATACCTTCAAAACCAAATCCTTTACATTTCTCTTTGTTTATACTTAAACCGTTTTTTAATTTATACTTAATTTTCATATACTTCTTCCATCCACACTTTATTCTTAACAATTAATACAATATCATCTGCAGAATTATAAGTACATTTTATTAATTTTCTTCACTATTACATTCATAACTAATGAGAACAGTACACTACTAGCTGGGCAGCCCTGTTTTATTCCACATTCTATTTTTATTTCTTCCTCAGTCCAGCCATTTACATTTAGTTTCACATAGTTCCTTTAATAAACAGATTTTATTACTTGTAATATTTTTTGCTTACATTATATGCCTGCAAAAATTCCCCATAATGATTTTTATTGAATATTATCATAGGCTTTACGTATATCCCCTATTATAACCTTCACTTCTACATTTTTATTTATGATATCATCAATTTCTCTTATTATCCATAATAACTCTTGACTTTCTTTTCCTTTTCTTCTGAATATGTTTTGGTCATATATTCTATCCATTTTTCTAACCTTTTTGTTATTATTGTCATAAAAAAATTGTAATCTGCATTATTCAATGTTATAGGTCTCCAATTTTTGTATTTCCTCTTTATTTTATTTTTAAAATATACATCTTATAACTCCTGTACATATCTCCTTGTCTTTAATTACAGATTCTAACCATTCATTTACAACTTCTATAAAAATTATTTTGCCACTCCTTCATTTCTTTATACATACCATATTCAATTCAGTGCAGTCCTGTTACAGAATTCAAGTTAATATCTTTTAGAATTTCATTCAATTCTTTCATAGTTGCATTTTGTTCTAAATACTCATTAACTTCATTATTTAATGTTTCACCTTTATAAATGTGTTCTATGTTTTCTTCTCTTTTAACAAATAAGTCCAATGTATTTTTTTAATTATTTTGTATATTCCTTCTTGTTGTCTTATTTGATTACCTTCCTTATTTTTAATTCCCTTATTATTTTCCTTCTTTTATTATTTTACTCAAATATGGTGCCATTTCTTCTTTCTTTCCTTGTAAACAATATTTTTGTTTATATAACAAGTTGTTAATTTTAATTTGATTCATTTTATATATTTCTTTTTCATAAAATGAATTTTTCTCTAATAAGTCTCTGAATGTTTCTTGACTTAATATATTATATCTCTCTTTTTCTTTTCTTCTTTTCTTCCTTATACGTTCTAAAAACACTTTTTTTTATATTTCTCTTTAAAATTAAGCCACCAAACAGTCCAGTTCTCATACAGCTCTCTCATATTCATATGCTTTTTCCATAATTCCATAAGGTCTATTTTCTCTTCTAAATCTAATTCCTTTTCATTAATTATCTTTATTCCTTTTCCTATTGTTATATATTCTTAATTTTCCTGTACTCTAACCTATATAGCCACATGATCTGAAAATCCAGCGTACTTAATTCTTTTTTTTTTTTACTTTTTAAACTATCAGATATTTAAAAAAATCAATTTCTGCCCTAATTGCTTTCCTTTTGTAGGTCCAGTGGTTATTCTCCCATACACTTAAACTTCCACTTCACATAATTTCTTTAACCATTTTAACATCACAGTTGCTCTTATTTTTTCTTAAATTAAAATTAAAATCACCTACCACTATAATTTCCATGGTTACACAAACATATTCAAGAATATTTTTAAACATCATTCCTCTCTCTTTTTTGTTACATATGCATATGAAGCTATAATTCTATACACATATCTTTTCCATCTCAAGTCTATTACCATAATCCATCCTAGTGCCATAGTTCTACTATGGTTACATCTAATATTTTAATGCTTTCTTGACATAATATTCATATGCTTGAGCATGTTTCGTTCCCCATGTTCCAAACTACCACACCATTCCAAAGTTTTTCAGTTTGTGTTCTTTCTGCCTCTGTTAGTAATCTGATATCTTCTAAAACAATAATGTGTATCTACTGCAGCACATCATTGTAATATACTTATACTCCTTTTAAGATTTCTCATACTGTTCATATTTAAAGCTAATATTTTCAGCTTTTAAGAACAGTTAGTATAAGATGTTTATCCCTTTCCTTTATTATTTTCTCTAAGCATTATATTTTTGAATTTTCCTTATCTTTCTTTAACACTTTTCCCTGTCAAATTATTTTTATTTCTTACTGTGCACCAGTCAGCTTCTTCCTCCCTTGTCTCCTCTGTTTCTTTTTCCTTGTTATTTTAACTTCATGTAGAACCTCTTTATCAGTCACATCTTTTTGTATATTTCTTGTATAATACATTCTTCTAGCTCTTTTTCCTGTATAACTTAAATTTCATTTTCTTGCACATTCATTTCACATTCTAGCCATAATAGCCCAGTATTGCAACATTTTTGCACTTTAAATCACATTTTTTTGCATATGCCCTGTTTTACCACATAAATAACATATTTTGTATTATATTCTTTGATTAAATGATTATTTTTCCACAAAAATAACAAATCTTTGGTTGACCCCTGTATTTCACAAAACCCCTATTACTATGAACATTAATAATACTAGAAATGTGCATAACATTACCGTTTTCCATTTTCAGTATTACTCCACATTCCCATCCCCAGTTCATAGTCCTCTTTCATCATATAGTTTTGTAGTGTCCATTACTTATTTACATATAGTTAATAAATGTTCTTTAAGTTCTTTTGCTTCAACTTCAGTTCTAAACAGGATCATTATTGTTTTTGTCAGTAAAAAGCTTACACCACATATTCTGACCATGGATAAATATGTTTCTTTAGTTCATATGCACTCAAAAAAATTTCCATGGCCTGCCCAGTTTCAAATATCAAGTCACAAAGTGTCTTTATTAATTAAAATAAATGCTCTTACCTCTTTTGCTTTGACATCCAGAGGTGCTATGACAGAGTCTCAAACCTCATACCTGTCCAAATTTTCTTTTTTTTTTACTGCTGACATGTGCTGTATACTTCTTTTTTGTTTCTTTTATTTCTTCTTTCTTCTTTGTTCCTTTTCCAACAGTTTGTGCATAAGTTTTGTCTCTGGAACTTTTTCTGGCACAGTCTGTACTCCTTTTTCTTCTTTTTTTTCCATGATGTTGCTCCATGAAATTGCTGCTCACTTTGGTTTACCATTTCTTCCAAATAATCATCCTGTAACCCCCACCCCCTGACTGGAGGGTTGTAATTATGCATTTTTCTGAGGCAACTGTCTCTCCTTCAAATAATTCCCTCTGAAAGTTTTCCTCTGAATCCATGTCTGTTTCAGCTACAATCTCCTTTTCCTTCAAAATGTCCTTTTTCTCCAGTGTCACTGTTTTTCTGCAGCCACATCATGAGAAAAAACTTCTGGTAGCAATTGTACTCAGAGCAGTGAGTTACTATCAATAAGGTAACAATATTGTTTTATAACATGAATACAATTCATACATGTTTCAGAAAAGAATATTTGTCCTGGACTCAGCTAGAAGTGTATTCATTAAACTACCATTTAATGGTATATACATTCATCACAAAATGATATATGTGCTTCCTCACCTTCTGGTTTATAAAAATACCTTTGCAGATCCCTGACTGAAATGTTTTGAATTTCGGCTTCTCCCATTAGGGGTTGCCACAGTGGATCATCGGTCTGCAGATTGATTGGCAGCTGAGTTTTTACAGTGACAAGTAAAAAGTGTTCTTTTTCAATATAATCTAATTCGATTCCAGTTTCTGCAGTTACCTGGGTGTCACTAGGACAACTTATCACCTCTTTATGAAGCCAAACTGTTTTGCATAAGATTTTGTAAATATTTCTATAATCTGTTGTGTTTGAGAATAAATTTTAGAATCTACACACAGTTTATCAATTTGTATGTCTTTTATGTATTTATAAAAAGGTTTCCTATTATGCTTAATATAATTATATAAATTTTCTTCAAAATTGTCTTGGTCTTTTCTCACATTATGCTTAACTTGATTGTCCAGCTTGTTTATTTCAGTTTTCAAAGTTGTAGTTCAACATATCTTCGATTTCTTACATTTATTGTCTCTCAGCTTAATCAGGTATCTTGTTCTTGTGGAAATATATCCCCCTTATGTTGTATGCCTGGATCCTGATGTTAAAACATTTTTTTAATTTTTTGCACTCAAACAATTTCTCTTTCAAAACATCCCATATTCCACACACAGTTTTTCCACTGAACACATCACTCCACTTATTTTTACATAGTGACTGTTTTGCTTGCATATAATCTGTAATTAATCTTCTGTGCGTTGATTTAGATTTCTATTTGGCAGAATTATCTAGCAACAAATTAACCTTTATAACCCCATGATCACTGCACATCAATGGTGGTAAAACTTGACTTGAAATAACAGTGATTTCTTTAGGAACACAAACTATGTCTAGTATCTTCCATTCCCTAGTAGGTTTTTTGCAATCTGAAGCAACTGTTTTTCCTGAACATAAGGTGTGATTAATTTCCTTACTAATGTTGTTGAATCAATATCATTCCAATCTGTTTCTGGTAAATGTAAGTCCCCAGCTAATATTAGTCTTTCTTCCTGTGTTTCATGAAAGAAATATATGAATTCCTGTAGGTTATCAGCATTTGACTTTGGTGGTCTATGCACTCCAACAATTTCTTTATTGTCACAATTACACAGTCTATAGTATTGGTGTTATTACTGAACATGTAATAATCACAGGTCTCATAACTATCTTTAATCCCTATGATAACATCTCCACCTGATTTTTTGTTAGAATGTCTGTTACAGTACAAACATTTATACCCTTTTAAAACTGGTTTCCAGTCATTGTTCTTAACCATGTTTCACAAACAATAACAACATTAATCTTGTGGAAACGTAGCAAATTTTTCAATAAAAAAAAAATGCTCCAAGCATTAACAACCATCAGAGATGCATCACATGTTGCTATCTGTGAACTGTTAAATTTTTGACCTGGCAAAAATCCTGCCAAGTGTTTGTCAAATATTGCTAAATATCTGTGGAAAAATTATCTTCTCTGATCTTGACAAATGCATATCATCCTGTATGAACACTTGTGCCCAAAACTAAACTTGGGTACCATACAAATTTTCACTTTTTAAAATGGATATTTTTTCCATATACAGTAGGTATTTACCCAAAAAATCTTTTCATCCACAATGACCTGACTAGCTTTTCTAAAAGTAATTTGTGAAAAGTATGTCCTAACACCAGTACAAGCTATACTGTCTAAGAGAGCTGTAAGTTCCCTATCAATGGTCAGACAGTCTTTGCCAATGAGATCATTTGTACTGACATGGATGAAAACAGATCCGTACTTCCTTACATTAAGGCATTCCAAGGGTTGTCTCACATCTTCTATTTTTGCTCCTGCAAGCATAACACTATTCGATGTTCATATCTTCTCTGCAAATGTATCAGTTCCTCTAATAATAGAATCTCCAATTACAAGAATATCTTTTTTGATCAAATCTGAAGAATCTTCAACTTCTAATACAGTACTATTTGTAATATCAGTTGTTACAAAGGAATGATCTTCACCATTAGTCTTAGTAATCCCACTGTTTTCATTGTGTATTAAATTTGCAAGCATACAATTCTCATCCAGCTGGTTTTGTACATCCACAGCTTGAGCCATGTAGTCAACATCTGTCTTTTCTTCTATTTTTTTTATTACAGTAATGTTCTTCAATTCTTTTATGCTCAGATTTGATTTCTTCCTTTTCACCTGCCCCTTGCCTATTTTTTCTACTTTCTGTTTTGGAAAAATGATGGCTTTTTCTGTAGGATGAAGGTTTTCTGATAGAAAAATGTTATCATTCCCTGTAATCTGTGTGTTACATAACAAATCTGTGTCCTTTTTAGCACGTATTCTCTTTACTTTACAGACATTTATCATTTTTTTCTTCCTTATTTGTTGTGAACGTTTTCCTTTCTATCTTTTCTTGTTTCCTTCTTACTACTCTGAATCCTCAGATTGCTGATTACTTTTACCCAGAATTCCAAAGTTGTCAGGGGCATTGTCTTGTTTCCTAGGGGTTGAATGATCTTTAAAGACAATGGACACATGAGTTCCTAAATTTGTTCTTTGCCTAACATTATTTATCCCATCAGTCCATTCATTAATATATGTAACAACAGTTCTCCAAGCCATGCCAATTGCACAAGTGCAATCACCATCAGTAAGTTTAGATTTACTTCTAATAATGGTATGGAAATCACACAGCTTTTTACATGAGGAACACAGATCACCAGTGTTATCAGGTATTACCTCTAAATATGCATAGCATTTATTACACTGTACAAGGTATTTGTGCTTTAGCAAATCATTAATGGCATACTCATTTAAGGAATCCATATTCAGCTTCAAATAAGTAAACAATTATTAAAAAAGAAGACTCAAAATCAGTAGCCACAGAACTCTAAGAGAACTTAAATCAACTTCTATGAGAAAAACCATACAAACAATGTTGTTGTTTGTCTTTCGGCTTTTCCCGGTAAGGGGGTCACCACAGCCGAACTCTGGTCTGCTAATGATTGCAGTAGATTTTTACGAAATGCCAAGGTGCCAGCTCAACGCCCAACCTTCAACGAAGGCATGCCCATTTACGCACGCATGTCTTTCGAACGCTACCCAACCGCAAGGAGGACATGCAGACTCCATACAGAAGGCACTCCCAAGCCCAGCCGAGAATCGAATGGGAGAACCTCTTGCTGTGAGGTAACAACACTACCGCCGTACCACCATGGCATATACAACTAAATACTAAAATAAGTACAGTAAAGTCATTGTTCTGACTGTACAAGTTTTGAAGGTCAGACAAAAGCTGTAATTCATTTACATCACGCGCATAGCTTCTACTCACTATCCCTCACAGTAGCACTTCTTTTTAACATTAAAGATCAATAAATCACAAACCAAGATAGGATTGTTTAGATAAGCTCTGAATTGTCCTTCTACAGTCTGTGTGAATTTATAGCTGACTATGGCCTTGGGATGGATAGAGCTTATCTGTTTAAAACCTATCCCTTTCTAACAACCAGCAGTGAAAATTAAAGGTAAAACAACAAAATATAAATCAAAGTAAATCTTCTTGTCTGTAAGTTATCCCTTCCTTCCTGCAAATAGTGAAAAACAGTGGTAAAAATAAAATATACATTCAAATAAAACTTCTCTTACCAGTCAACTTCACAGTAAATCACAAACCGAGATATGATTGCTTAGATAAGCTCTGGATTCTGGACCTAGTCAATACATTTTTTAATAATCCTTAATGGATAACCCCTAACTATAAACTTTTCTTTTACATAACTCATTTCTTTCAAAATAACTTCTGAAGCACTGGTCAAATCTGCAGTCCTCTTTGCTTGACTAAACACTATGCCATATTTCATCCCTTTTAAGATGTATGCTACTATAATATAACAAACTATTAGTGGCTATGTTTTTATAACTAATCTTAGTGGCCAAAGTGTTACTAAAATCTAGTATATTTCAACATCAAAATAACTAATGGTGTTATATGAGTAACATTATTTTATTTAAGAAAATGGTAGCATTATTGACCTGACTCAAAAACTTTAACTGTTCAAATGTACCCTCCCATAGCAAAAAGACATTGTCCACAAACCTATACCAACATTTTGTGAAACTATATTTGGCATTTGTATATATGTATCTCTTTTCCCATTGTTTAAGGACAAAATTTGCATAGCTGGGGACAACAGCAGCATCCATTGCTATACCATATAGCTATTTATAACATAGGACAGCAAAAGTGAAATAATTATTACATGGGATTAAACCCATCACATCAGTCAACAGTCTTGTATCTCACACTTTTAATTCATTATGTTATACGAGTTCAACACCTAACCATTCAATACCTACATCATGGGATATTACTGCAAATAAAGACTGAATACAATAACAATAAAGCATATAAATTAACTTACATATTTTGTATCCTAGAAACAAAATCAATAGAATCTTTAATATATGAGCTTGCTCTTTCCGCGTACATTTTTATCTTCCAATCAACTATTAAACATAAATTTCAAATATGAAACAGCACCTACCACTATAGGTCTCATAGGTGTCGAGTGTATAGACTTAAGTAATTTAGGGACACTAATCATCATTGTAATCCTTGGTTTCATCACTTTCAAATAATTGAACTCCTGCTTTAAAAACAATTTGCAACATTTACTCAAAATATATAATGATGTCTCTATATGACTTGTTCGTTGGCACTTTGATAAAAGACAGAATTGTTCAATGATAAAAATCAACATTCATGATTATTAGGGCCTCCTCCCTTATCAGCCTTAGTAATATTCAAATCATAATCCTCTCTTAAATCTTGAATTGCACATTTCTGTTTGTAAGTTAAATTAAAAAAATATATACTTAGCCTTAACTGTTACCAAACAGCTAATATCTTTAAGATTAGGATATATGAGCAACTGTATGCTGTTTCCAAAGGTAACATCTTAAATGCATTATGTTTACATAAAATGAAATGTTGGCAATGTAAAAATTTTTTGTCGTTTTGTTATTGATCACCAAAATGAAAGATATGAGAGAAGGTGATAGGGAAAATTCTTTAGTAGTACTAGAATTTTGATGGCAGGTTTTACTAAATTCCTTGGAAACAACAGACATTAATGATTCATTGAATTTTATGTGTGTTTTAAAGCACAAAGGTTATAAGGATTAATATTCTTGATCAGTGTGCATCTGTTGGACAATTTTAATGATCATGTGATAAGGATTGTTGCATTTAAATAAATGGATGTAATTTCAGATTGTACAGTCTGAAGAAGTTGTGGCTTATATGTCTTGCTGACAAAAGCTCTTTCTGTTATTATAATAAATAGAGTGTTGTTTCTGACTGTTTTTCTGGCTTTTTTGAATTTTATATTGTACTTTGAACATCATGCATACGTAAAAGTCAGAGATTGCAGAACATTTAATGAAAAAAAGATCTACAAGTGTTCTCGTGCTACATGCTTGTGACACACTTGCTGGCTGCCACTTGCTCAAAAAAGCAAGTGCTCACACTTCATTAACTCAATCTCCCATAACTAATTAGCCTCATAATACCCTATCCTACAACATTGTGTAGGCTTACCAAAACCCTGACTTTAATACTAGTCCCTTCTCACTCCCTAAACCTAAAATCCCATCCTGCTGTCTTAACCTAAAGCTTTCTTAATGATTGGCGCCCTAATCAACACTCAAACCCCCTCTCACTCCCTCATCACGGCTCTCACTCCTACTTCGCTTGAACTTGAATAATGTGTTTTCATCCTGTATACACGGACTTCATCAGAACTAATAAAAGACACCACTTTCCTTTGTTTTATACAAAGCCAGTAGGCATCCTTCGATGCCAAAGGATCATGGGTTTGCGCCTTTACCAATCTGGGAGTGGCAGTCCTTTCCACACTCTGGGGCAGCAGTAGGCAGATGTCAGTCTGTTATAATGGGGATGGATCTTCCCGAGGGCTCTCTTATCCTCTGCTCTCCTTGCCAAGGTGGGCTCATACATAGTGAGAGCCTCCTTCACTTCCTGTTTCCGGGCAATCTTGTCTGAGGTGAGAGAATACTAGTTGTTTATACTAATGGAGACAGCAATTAGGTTACACTTGCATATGTCCTTGTAAGCAATTTGGGTCACCTATTCGACCTCTTTCCGGACTCCAACTCTACAAAAAGGAGTGTTTTTGATATTCAGCCATCTATCATAAGTGAGACATGACCCAGCCAACACATGTGTCTCTGTTTCAGAAGGGTGAACATGAAGGTGGTCCTCATCCTCATCCTCTCAAGCAATGTGATGTTGGAGATCTTGTCCTGCCATGAGATGCCAAGTATGTGCTTAAGGCACCGCATATGGAATACATTGAAACACTGCTCCTGTTTTGAGCACAGAGTCCATGTTTCAGTGGCGTACAGTAATGTGCTCAAAACACAGGCTGTGTAAACCTGCACCTTGGTGCGTACAGTGAGCTTATTATTAGCCCATAATCTCTTTGTCAGCCTGGAAAATGTTGTGGCAGCTTTTCCAATATGCTTGTTGCTCTCACTATCAAGTGATAAGTTGTCAGAGATTGTAGCGCCTAGATGCATGAACTCATGAACAACCCTCAGCTCATACTCACTCACCATGATTGAAGACTCACTGCCCACATTTTCGCCCATCACCTGTGTCTTCTTTGAACTGATCATGAGGCCAAATTCAATACGTGCATCCACAAAGCGAGTCATGAGTGACTGAAGTTCTTACTGAGTGTGAGCCATAATAGCTGCATCATCAGTGAACAGGAACTCTCTTACACACATCCTAAGCACCCTGGTCTTTGATCTAAGTCTTGAAAGTTTGAAGAGGTTACCATCCATTCTGGTTCAGAGAAAGATACCCTCTGCAGCAGTTACAAAAGCAAATTTCAACAGAACTGAAAAGAAGATACCAAACAATGTTAGTCAGTACACACTCCTGCTTTACTCCACTGAGAATCTTGAAAGTTTCGGATGTGACTCCATAATACATGATGGTCTTCTTCATGGAAGGCCCTGATAATGCTAAGCAGTATTGGAGGACAGCTGATCTTTGCCAGAGCTGCAAACAGTCCTTTCCTACTGATGAAGTTGAATGCCTTGGTCAGATCAATATAGGCAATATACAGAGGTTTGTTCTGTTCCCTGCACTTTTCTTGTAGTTGCCAAACAGAAAAAACATGTCTACAGTAAACCATACAGCTCTGAATCCACAATGAGACTCAGTGTAAACTCTCTCTGCAAGAACACGGAGCCTCTTCTGGACAACATGTGCAAATAGCTTCCCCATGGTACAAAGAAGGGAGATGCCATGATAGTTGTTACAATCACTTTTGTCACCCTTATTCTTATATATATTAACTATGTTAACAACTCTCATACCTTGCAGTAGGATAATAGGATCATAGAAGGTAACTAGGCTAATGGTCCCAGGGCCCTTGCAAGCCTAGCCAAGTTCAACCCATGTTTCCAAGGGTGTCTGGTTCAGGCCGACACTAAAAATCAGCACCTATTGCCCCTGTCTAAGAGGGACACTGGTGGAACCCCTGGGGTGAATTCCCAGTTACCCATCCAGTCATCCAAATTATGCTGAAATAGGGCCAATGAGGGGCTTTGTTTAATATGAATAGGTAGCTTGTTCCAAAGGTGGGGCAACCTCTGTGAGACAAATCTGTTTCTCCAGCAAGTTCTATTGATGTCACATACCAGGTTAAGGTCCTTTGAGTACACTACCTTCTCTCCAGCATTGGCAAAGTTTTATACATACACCATTTTAAAATCACTTGACTATTTTAATTATCTAATCTTTCTATTAACCCCTAATAATCTTATTAACCCTGATAAGACAGATATGATGCAACAAATATACACAACAAATATATGAAAAAAAATTTCATCACATTAAAATATGCTGTTCAACTTAAAAAAAACATCCTTACATAAAATTAACTGTAAAAAAATCCTTTAATTTCTTGGATATTACATATTTTCTAGATTTTGTTCCTATCATTACCATAATCTACTGCTGTTACTCATTAATCATATAATCTACTATGGTCCTTACTAGTAAATATTCATAGATTCATAGGTGTGTACTAGGCTAATGGCCCTGCAGCCTTTACAAGCCTAGCCCATAGAAGAGCCCTGGCATTGTGCACCCAACGTTAGTTCCCACAGCCTCTATCAAGTAGAGCCACCGGAGTGATCCCCTGGTTGAACTTTCTATTTCCCATCAATGAATCAAGATTTCTCTTGAAGAGGGCCAGTGAGGTACTCTGCTTGATATGTACGTGAAGTATATTCCAGAGCATGGGCAGTCTTTGGGTTATGAACCTGTCCCTTCAGCATGTTCTGTTGATTGTGGTAATGAGGTAGAGGTCTCTGGATAGTGTGGAGCGGAGGGATTGGGATTTCTTTAGATGTAGCATTTCTAACAGAGCTGGGTCAGACTTGGCTTTGTAAGCCAAGCAGAGATTGCCTCATAGTAGACGATATGAGACAGAGAATAGCTGGAGTTTTTTTGAGTCTGTCCATGTGTGACGTGTTTAAGGCCTAGGATCCTCTTTGTGAGGTACTTTTGTGGCCTTTCCAGCTGTTGCATGTGTCTAGTGAGGTACATGTCAAATGGGGCATTATACTCGATGATTGGCCTAATGAGGGAAGAGTAGAGAGAGATGATGACCTCTTTCTTCCTGGATGCAAAACCCTTGGTAATGAGATGTGCCACATAGAAGGACTTTCTGACCACAGTGGTAATGCGGTGGTCGAAGGAGAGGTTGCTGTTAACCTGTGTCCCCAGATCTCTTATAACGCCTTCAGTGTTCAATGGGCTCTCATCGATGTGGTAATTAGTGGGAACTGAGTTTTTCCAAAAGGGGATGATGACGCATTTTTTTGGCATTAAGCTTAAGGCCATGGTTTCAACACCAGTCATTGGTCTCAGTGAGGCCTTTCTGTAGGATGTCTGCATCATTTGGGGAGTTAATAATGGCTCCCAGCTTGCAGTCATCTGCAAACTTGGTCAGCCAGAGTCCCTCTGTGTTGGGCTGGACTTCTGAGAAGTAGATGCCAAACAGGAGATGACCCAGGACCGATCCCTGTGGGACTCCACTTGTGACTGGTCGGCAGTCTGACTTGGAGTCCGCTACTTTCACACTGTGTGTTCTATCTGTGAACCAATTTGCAACCCGCCTAGTGATATCGGAGTTGATGCCTAGTTTGGTGAGTCTATCAATAATTATTCCTCACTCTTAATCATTTATAAATATTTTTTTCTTGCTTTCCTAATTCCATATTTACCATCCTTCTTTACCCATGATATGTAAACTTTTCTACCTCATTTAAAATTGTCTACTTCAAATAAAAACTTCCATATGATAACATAAATCATTGCATATACTCCCAAAACCTTTAAATGTTCCATCCCTTCAGTTCCCTGCTGATCAGCAAAACTATTCCTGATCTAGTCCCTTAAAACAACATTGTTAGAAACTTTAAGAGAGGCTTTTTACTTTTCTAAATGCCTGTTTTGCGTAAGACATCAAATCACAAAGTTTTATGTTCAGCCTTTACCACAAGAAATCTGACCACCACTTCCAAAATTTTCTATATGCTACTAAGCACTAAATCTAAAATATTTCTTTCTAGTTGGCACTTTAATCGAAGGTAAAGATGCATTTCCAACAGCTGCTTCCAATATACTCCTTCCTTCAACTACAATAGCCGTTCTAATTCCTGTTTAATGTAAATTTGATTATAGTTAATATGACGACCCTCCACTGGAAAGTAATCAAGGATCCTCAATCTTCACCACTGGCAACAGTGGGGGAAGTTCACTGAGAGGATGACAGGTACACACACAGTATTTCCAGATGCAGCTCTCTGCATCAAGTGTAATTTGCTTAAGAGCACACAGAGACCACAGTCAGTCCGGGGCTGGTTTATTCCTCTTTCTCCAGATCCCCAGTAAGTCTCCCCAGTGGCACAGCTATAGAGTGGAGATCTCAGCTGAGTGACCAAGCCAAGACCTTCAGCACCCTCTCTGTCTAACCAGTGCTTCATGTCCTTGCCCAAGTAGCTGACACACACACTCTTTGAAGTTTGACTTACACACACACACACACACACACACACACACACACACACCCACACACACCTGGGAAAGGCTGGCACAGGTTTACTAGCTATGCCCTCTTCTGCACATACTATAAGGTAGTTACCACTGCCACCAGTCACTCCTTAGCAACTACTTTAAGGCCCTTGTCAAAGGGTGTCCAATTTTACCGTGTAATATTAATACTAATACAAATGGTAGTTTGACCAAGAGCAAGGCTATTAGGAGTGGCCCACATAGTGTCACCAAATAAATATGCAACTACTCTCAAAACTTAAATATCTCTACACATATCAGCCACAATGAAAGGTTTACATATATTTAATAATAAATAATAACAGAACAAGACAATACTAAATATACATTCATAGTGACATCAGAGTTCAAAACCACGGGAAATATTTAAAATAATATTGCAGTACAGGCTCACACAAATAAAGAAAAACATCTACACTAAGCCTTACTATATTCCTTAATGAATCTAAGAGAATTATACTATTCCTTAGAAACTTACATCATCAGAGCAAGGCCGATGTGTGGTGAATGGTTCTTCTTCTTGTCAGGTCCAAAACAGAATACAGAATACTCTGTCTCACTAACAGACTTCTCCAATTAGTATCTAAAATATTACCGTTGGGATAGTTTGCAGAATAACATCAATTGTGGTCATCTGAGTTCTAGTTCCCAGGCCAAAACCCCCATTGCTAGAAGCTGGCAGCATTTAGCATCTACCTGTAAAAATATACAGACAAGGCATTTTCCTCATATCTTTGGCAGATGTTGGAATCATAAAACAACTGTATTCCTTCATGCTTCAAAAGTAGCAATTAATTCACTCCAAGGACAATACAGAAAGCTTCCTAGCACAGTCTCTAGCTGCATTGAAAACTTGAGACATAGCCTCTTTATTGCGTCCTATATGGTAATTTAATTACAGATAATTTTAGACATACTGGTCTTACTGTTTTCTTTACCCACATCTCTACAAACCACTTAATCAAAAATAAGTCCTTCTTTCATATATATCACTAGCTCTCCACTACTTGTCTGTACTGCATTCCTCTTACATAATGACTGCTGTGAAACACCCATATCCTGTACATGAATTCACATACAGTCTATGCATGCTAACTGCAGTATTCATAACACCTGACTCGGGTACCACTTCCAGGTCATTAATCGTATCATTTAAGCTTCTAACAGTACTTAACAAAAATATAAGATACCTTCTGACACTCCTTCCTTATCATGATATTTGGTTATCACATTACACCTATCAGCTCTTCTACAATTCTCAAAACCATTATCTTCATTCCTTTCTCATCTGCCTCATCACCATTACTCTTACACCTTCTTCTAAATCTCCTCCTTCCCTGATAATTTAATCGGAGCAACAATCAATATCACATCTCACATATAATTTAAACAGCCTCCCTATTGAACTCAGGTGTGTTCTATCCTCTCATATAATTCTTACTTCTTTCACATACCTTCAAAATTCCTCTCAAAGCTAAGATCTTCCTTTTTTACATCAAGCTTCTAACAATGAATTCAAACAGTTACATTTATTTTTCAGTACAGCAACAATTTAGAAAATGCTGCTTTCTGATATCTTTACATTTCATGACCAGTGTTATTGTTACTGCTCCTGCCTACCCTTGTCCATGTCTAATATACCGATTTGTATTATAAAATGGGGACTGATCCATCTTTTCCCCAATATTTAAGTAAAGTATTTTCTATATTCCCAACCATTAATTCAACTACTTATTCACACCATATCACATTTAATACCATTTTTAAAATGAATTCCCAAACATTATAAATACTCCATCCACTCACTTTCATTTACCATTATCTATATTTTACTATAACATTATATTTCCTTAACTCCTTACACTGTATCACTATCACCCACTCCCTTAGCTAACCAATACATACGGATTGGAGCCTAGCTTACCAACTTTTTGTAATTATTACTGAAAGTTTAACTGATAAACTTTACCAATCATTCTTTAAGAATCCCTTTTCTTCATTCTGTATGTTTGCACTCTATCATTCCCATGCAACCCTGCTACTTCCCAAAATATATCACAATCTTCATTTAACATACTCACCTTTTCTCTCTCCACCCAGTCATTTAGTCAGTCCCAACCACATGTTAATATAATTTGACAGGATATTATACAACCAACTTTACTCCCCTCAGAACCTTGTTTTGACACAGACCTTCCCACAAATTCTACTTCAGTGTTTGTCAACATATCATTCTAAAAAATATCCTCATCTTTAAAAAGCCTTATCCAGACTGTGATAAATTACTTTCTTGTAATCCTTGGTAAAAAAAAAACATCCATCCATCCATCCATGTGAAGCAAAGCTCACCCTGAACCCTATTCAAATTTAACTTAGAGCAATGGAGGATATTACAAACTTACCTCTAGTTTGGCACCTATATCCCTAAAGGAAAGGGGCATCCTGTGAATTCTTGATGTTTACAAGCCTACATCTTACCACAAAATTCCCTGGAGTATCAACACATCAGCGATATTTTGGTAAATTTGAATTAAGCTTGCCTAGGCTTAAAATGGCTCTTGGGCCGATAGCCTAGTAGTCACCTCTGAACCTATAAAAAACATATATTCACTTTACCACATTCTAACTCACCTTTTATGCACGATGCCCTTCTAGTGTAGCATCAATCACAAACAAAACATTATGCTATTCTATGATCACAAATTAGACTGATTTGTAGGAGTATAGATTCATCTTGTCCTCCGCTTTTATGTCAGATATGTACTTCCTTTTATCCAGCATCAAATCCATTATAAAGTCATATCTGTTAGTCTTCCTGGTCTGATTTTTAATCCTTTAAGCCTATGTAAAACCTCTTACTGACATTCACTTTTTCACTTCTAGCCTCTCCCCATCATTTTTTGAACACCATACTTTCTCTTTCTTATAAAATCATATGATCATAGGAAATTACTAGGCTAATGGCCCTAGGGCTCTTACAAGCCTAGCCAAGTTCTTTCCTTATTTCCACGATCAGCACCTATTGCCCCTGTCCAAGAGGGACACAGGTGGAACCCCTTGGGTGAATTTGCGGTTACCCATCCAATCATCCACATTGCATTTGAAGTGGGCCAATGAGGTGCTCTATTTGACATGAAATGGGAGGGTCTATATTAGATATTCGAACGCTTAAAAGTTTGAATCACTAAAGAATGAACTTTAGTGATCGAATGCTTAAATGTTCGAATATACATAAAAATAAAAAAAAAAACAAAAAGAAAAACTAAAGGGTGTAAGCAGGGGGGCAAGCCCCCCTGCACTCCCCACATGGTGGGCTGCACCCCCCCACCCCCAGCTACTTAAATATACCAACTACAAGATCACGCTACAGTGTGGGAAATGGGAAATTTTCCATTTCCACACTGTAACACACTGAAGTGCGATCTTGGAGTTGGTATATTTAAGTAGCGGGGGTTGTGGGGGGCACATCCCCCCACATGGGAGGTGCAGAGAGGCTTGCCCCCCTGCTTAAACCTTTACTTTTTATTTAATTTTCTTTTTATAGATATTAGAACTTTTAAGCGTTAGATCACTAAAGTTCGTTCTTTAGTGATTCGAACTTTTAAGCATTCGAATATCTAATATAGACCCAAATGGGAGTCTGTTCCAAAGATGTGGTAACCTCTGGGAGACAAATCTGTCCTTCCAGCAGGTTCTATTAATGTCATATACCAGGTTAAGGCCTTTAGAGTGAGTAATCCATGTACCATTTGACTTGCGGATATGCAGCATTTCCAATAAAGCAGGGTCAGAGATTGCCTTATATGCTAGGCAGAAATCGCCTCTGAGTAGTCTGTATGAAACAGAATAAAGTGACAGTGATTTCAGATGATCCACATAGGACAGATGCTAAAGACCCTGAATTTTCCTTGTGAGAAACCTTTCTGGTCTCTCCAATTGCTGCAGGTGCTGGAAAGGTACATACCAAAAGGGGCGTTGTACTCAATTATTAGACTTATGATTACAGGGAGGTTATAATATCTTTTTTTCTGGAAACAGTCCCCTTATTTATAAAACGAGCAATTCAGAATGCTGTTCTTACCACTGTGGAGACATGGTGATCAAAGGTAAGGTTGCTGTCAACCTGTGTGCCCAGGTCTCTCACCACTGAGTGCGTACTTATGGTGCTGTTATTGATGTGGTAGTTAGCAGGAACATCACTCTTACTGAAAGGGATGATAATACATTTTTTGCATTGAGGTGAAGGCCATGACTTTGGCACCAATCATTTGTTTGTGTAAGACCCTCTTGTAAGATGTTGACATCATTTGGAGATTCTATGACCTCTCCCAGTTTGTAGTCATCAGCACACTTTGTCAGCCACAGACCTTTAGTTTTTGTTTGTACTTCAAAGAAATAAATTCCAAACAGTAGAGGTCCCTCAACAGATCCCTGTGGAACACCACTGGTTACAGGTCTGCTGTTGGAAGTGGATTCCCCTATTTTGACTATATGTGTTCTATCAATGAGCCAGTTAGCAACCCATTTAACAATTTAAGGGCTGATACCTAGCTGGGTGAGTTTGTCAATGATGCCTGAGTGGGGGATGGTGTCAAAAGCCCTGGCTAAGTCTAGACAGGCTGTATGCACAGATTTCCCCCTCATCCATGGACTTGATGACTGTCTCAAAAAAGTCCACCAGGTTTAACAGGCATGATTTCCTTTGACAAATCCAAACTGAGTAAGGTCAAGTGTTTGGAGATTACCTATATCTTTGTTGATAAGGTCCATGTTGATTCACTCCATAGCCTTGCAGATAAGACTAGTTAGGCTAATAGGTCTATAGTTCCCAGGATCAATGGAAGCACCACCTTTGTGCAAGGGAATAACAGTGGTCACTTTCCATTCAGCTGGAATGAAGCTGGTGCTTAGACTATGATTGAAAAGAGTACCCAATGGTGTTGCTAATTCTTGTTGGAGCCCATGTAGGAAGCAGCCTGGGATGTTATCAGGTCCCATAGATGCTGTGTTTTAAGCCTTAAAGAGGGAGTTTACTGTGATGCCCCTGCACTGGTCCAGTAATCAAGGAGCCTCAATCCTCACAAGTGACAACAGCTAGGGGACGTACACACTGGGAGGGTGACAAGTACACACACACACACACACACACACACACACACACACACACACACACACACACACACACACACACACACACACACACAAAGTACAGTTTCCCTTAAGAGCACACAGAGATCACAGTCAGTCTGGGCCTGGTTTCTGCCTCTTTTTTCAGATCTCCAATAAGACTCGCCACTGACACAGCTATAGGGTTGAGATCTCAGCTGAGTGGTCAAGCCAACACCTCCAGCACTGTCTCTGTCCAATCAGTGATTCGTAATACTGCCCAAGTAGCTCACACACACACACACACACACACACACACACACACACACACACACACACACACACACACACACACACACACACACACACACACTTTGAGATTTGATTTATATACAAATGCACACACACACCTGGAAAAGACTGGCACAGGTTTCCTAGCTAAGCCCCCTTCTGCTCAGACTATAAGGTAGTTATAAGTGCCACCAACCACTACTTATCAGCTACTATAAGTCCCTTAACAAAGGGTGTCCAATTCTACTGTGTAACGTTACTAATAATCCAAATGGTAATTTGACCAAGACGTGGCCTGTACAGTGTCACCAAATACATATGCAAGTACTCTAAGAGCTTAGATGTGTCTCACAAATAGCCAGAAAGATAGATTTAAATATATTTAATAATAATAAAATAACAAGACAATACTCAGAAAACAAACACAGTTACTTCAGAGTTTAAAATAACAGGAAATATTTTAAAACAACATTGCAGGACAGTCTCAAATAAATACAGAAAACATCTAAACTAATCTTTACTATATTCCTATCTATATCTATGCCCTAAGTCTTACTTACAGAACAACACGCAGGCAGAAGTGCAGATGATGATGAGTGGATGTTCTTGCTAGGTCCAAGACAAAATACAAAATGCACAGTTTCTCTCTGAGAGAATTCTTAAACTAATATCAAACATTACCGCTGGGTTAGCTTGGATAACATCACTCTGTCACCTGACTTCAGTTCCCAGGCTAAACAGAAACCTAACATCTCCTTGTTAAAAATACATATCTCTCAGATGTGAAGCTGCTAGGAAGTCATAAAGCAATACAACACTTTACATTTTAAACCCAATAATTACTTTCCTTCAAGACAATAGAAAAAACTTCAAGCTCTAGACATCCTGTCTCCTTGCTGCATTAACTAACGTTTATAGCACATCATAAAGCACTTAATTTCAACTTATTTTCTTGAAGTTTTGTAAGTTAATCTTCTATGTTTCAGCAGGGTGTGTTGTCATTACATTCTTGAAGCTCAATGCATAACATACAGTTTTGTATAAATCATATCAATATTCACAAATGGCATAGTACAGTTCTGTATAGATCATATCAATATTCACAAATGGCATAGTATCATTTACAAAATTCCAGATAGCTGGGCTGGCAATGTCATATATACAACCTCCTCTTTAGAGATACAAGGTAGGAGACAGGTGGTAGGGATGTCAGGGCACGTATGTGCAGGGGAGTGAAGTTTTCACAGAACCTGTCAGCCAACAGGTTAGCTATGTCCACAGGCTCAGTATATGTGGTATCATTAACTACCAGTTTGACAGAAATCTGGGCCTTTCCTTTTAGGTTATGGATGTAATTAAAGAATGCCTCATGGTTGTGCTTAGTTGAGGAAGCTAATTTGGATTCATAATTTGCTTTGGAGGACTTCACAACAAGTCTTATTTGCTTGTTTTAGCTTAGGAGGGAGTGTTTCCAGTTTAGGGTTTGCTCCCTCTTACTCTTAGACAGCAATTTATTCTTAGTGTAAAGCCTGTTAATGGAAGTTGTCCAAGAGGCAGGTTTACTCTTCCTTGAGAAGCTTATTTTGGTCCTATCAGATACAGCTGTGTCAAAGCAGTTATACAAGTGTTTGTGTAAAGCATTGGTGTAGAACTCGGCATAGTTGCCAGTTCCATCTGAGGGGGGAGGTGCAGTGAAGCTATTTAGACCATTCTGTAAGAGGTTATAATCTGCTTTGGAGAAGTTTTTTAGTGCTGCTGTGGGGGGGGGGGGTCAGGTGTGATAGTTACTTTGAATGAGACTGATTTGTGGTCAGATCTCACCAGGAAGACCTCACAGTGGGGTGCTACAGTGGTCCCCCATATTGGTAAGCACCTGATCCAGGATGTTGGCTCCCCTTGTAGGGGTGTCAACCAGCTGGTCCAGGGCTTTGGAGATAACAAAGTTGAGGAACCTTTGGGCAAACGAGTTTCAGCACAATTACTTTACCCAGTCAATGGATGGGTAGTTAAAGTTGCCCAAAACCACAGTGTTCAGATGTATCTTGATAGACTCAAGTAGATTCAAATAGGCACAGTAGGTGTCCTGATTCATGGAGTGGGTCCTGTAGCTGGTAATGACTTGAATAGGTGTCCTACTAACAGTTAATTGCACCTGATGTATCTCCAGGGAATCATACTGTTTAACCAATATGAAGGTGTATTTATCTTTAATGAATATTGATGCACTGCCTCCTTTAGTTTTAATGCCTTCAGTTTGTGGTCTGAACATGTGGAAAGAGGTGTAACCCGGTTTGGCTGGAGTGCTCTCCACAGCCTTGAACCAGGTCTCCGTGACTGCACAAATGTCTGCATCTTTTAAGGTGAGGACTGCTTCCAGTGAGTGCAGTTTCATGTTAAGACTCCTAGCTTTTAGCAGCATAACCTTGAGGTTGTTTTAAGATGGAGTTTATACATTGGGAATTTTGTCCTTGACACACTGCCTAAAAATGTTACTATGGTGGTAGCAAGAGCCTTAGCCAGTAGCAAAAATCCCAGGGGTGACAGATGAAGACCATCTCTGGCAAAGCATCGAGGTCTGTCAACCATGTAATCTCAGTCTGACAGATACTGGATCCCCTTAGAATGACACCAGAAACTAAGCCAGTTATTGAAGTCAGTTGTTTTCTGTTTGCAGTGAGGCATCATCCTAGGTGAATGTAAAATGCTGCTTAAGGCTAGAGACATACCTGCCTGAGCCATATAACCCGAGAGCTCCATCATGTCTCTCTTTTTATAGTCCACAGAGGTACATCTCAAGTCGTTCACACCAACATGGACCATGATGGAGTCATAACAGTACCGGTTGTTGAGAGACTTGAGTGCATGTGTAATATGATGGATCCTAGCACCTGACAGACAGCTGACCTTGACCTTTTCCTTATCCAGCCTGGTGAGATCATCCCCATTTTCAGTCTTCCTACCATTACCTTCAGAACACACATTATAACCCCATTTCAGGTTCCTATTAATAAGTCCCTCCTTCTTTTGTCATAGTACTAGGCTCCACCCTTTCCTGAACAATCCATTCCACACATCCTTCCCTAAGCAATTCTTTCAATCTGCTATTATGTATTCTCTCATTCACCACTACTCTGAGAATTACAGATAACAAGCAATATGTGTTTTCTTTACTGCTACTAGAATATTTTAGTTTATTACTTCCTGAATAGTCCTTATAACCTTTTCCTGTTTATTAAAAATGTCATGACCTGATTTTCTCACTGCAACACCACCCCTACATCCACATCTCCCCATTCTTTCATATCAGCCCCCCTTGAGCTTACATCATAAACCTAATCACATTTCATCCTCTCTTTACTACCACATACATCTATAACCTAACTCCAAATATTTTTCATCTACCTTCTCAGTGGACATGTACTCTCTAATTCAGAAACTTCTTAGCATAAATGAAAGTTAATTACTTTCATAATGGTATACATAATAGAGTCATCCTCAGTAAAAGCAATACTAAAGCTGATGGGCATTAGGACTGCTTGGCAAATAAAGCTTACCCAGTCTGCCATAGTCCTTCCCCCTATCCCATCATACACCAAGAAGCCTAATGTCTCCAGAGCTGAGGAGAGGCTTGCAAGACATTAGTAGATAAAAAGTATAGCTCAAAAGCCATGTCAGAGGTGGGAGAGTATGTTACTGAGGACGAACATGCCCCATGAAATGTATCACTATGTTAAGTTCCTAACTTTCATGTCCCATAAGAGGTGGTTCATCTAGAGTTACAATGGGGATGAATCTCCAACTAATCTTCCTGAGTGGTCTCCTTTATGGGAACACACTCTTTATAACTGTAACCCCAAAGGCAGACTTGGGCCTGGATGTCATATTCACTTATATTGTAACCCCAAAGGCAGACTTGGGCCTGGATGTCATATTCACTTATACTGTAACCCCAAAGGCAGACTTGGACCTGGATGTCATATTCACTTATACTGTAACCCCAAAGGCAGACTTGGGCCTGGATGTCATATTCACTTATAATGCTTCCAAATGTATTGAGAGAAAATGAAGTATCTGCAGCAAACAATCATCTAGAATTACATTTCCAGGGAAGTCTGTAGATGTCAGAGCTCCTACTGTAGCATAAGCCTTTGGAGCAGAAGGGAAAGGCTTGCTCTATTTATTATTGCAAGACTTTATGTAGTCAGTGAGCCATCTGGCTAAAGTAATTTTTTTAACTTTTTTACTTTTTAGTGAGAAAACAACAGTGTTGTGCACCTTGAAAATATGCTTAGTCTCCTCAAGATGGAGGATCCATTGTGAAGATATTCTCAATGGAAATGAATATATTGTTTAAGTTTAGGTTTAGTAGCTATATTTCTCATGAAGGAGGGGTTAGTGTGGATACCGAGTCTGTCTTTATGAATGGCATGTAAGGTGATTCAACTGAAAAAATCTGCAGTTCTAAAATTCTTCTGACAGAAGTGACAGTTATGAGAAAAAGCATCTTCCAACAAAAAAATGTTAAGTTTGTGGAAGTTGCAAGTTCAAATAGAGGCAAGGCAATTTTTCCAACATAAGATACAAATCCTAATTTAATAATAAGATCTTTTAAGGCTTATCTCAACAAACATGTACCTTTGCAGAATTTTAATAAGACTAACTCTCAGGAATTATGGCCCATGTGAAAATCTGATACCGTAGCTAAGTGCACTTTGTAGGAGGAATAACTAAGCCTGGAATCAAAAATTTGAACAAGATGTCCAGCTATATGGCAAAGAGAGCTTTAGCTCTGACTGCAATCCAAATGACCCAAGTTTAAGAAACAGCTCAGGAAATGGAAGATCCAACTGGGGATGGAGTGGTAGAAATAAGTAACAATTGTCAGATCACCCAGTCAGAAGAGGTAGGAGTGCGTCCCCAGTCAGGCATCGCTCTATTGCAAGCAGAGGCTTTTACTCTAGGCATAAGACCAGTTGTATAGTAGACAAAAAAAAATTCCTGGACTTCTTGTAGATTTTGATATGGAAGCAGGGACCTGGGAAGCCCAAAAAGCATATCTAGTCTCCTTCAGGTAAACAAGGAAGGAGTGACTGCACTGAGATCACCTGAAATATTTCTTTGGGGCTAAATAAGCTTAGGCCACTTACATCTAGTATTAACCTGAGGTCCTTGAACGTATTTTCACTAAAAAGAATCAGGTGTAGAATCTTGTCCCTTTGTGGCCTGTTGGGACCTCTTGGATTGCTGTTTTATGAGGAAGCAAAGAACCTCTCTTATTGCAAGTCTTTTTGAAGATGTGGGACTTTATACAAATATAAGGCTCATGGGGTGCCATGAATGAAGGGAATTTGAATCTTCAGGATATCAATCACCACATCCATCTGTCTATGGTTAGAGATATTGACATGGGCATGTGACCAGACAAATGTCCTCTGACTGTTTCCAGAAAGGAACAGTCAGGCAAGTCCCTAGAGTTGCTGCTGTTGACTACATGCATATGGGCCACTGCTACCCAAAGATTGCCACCATTTCTTCTGTAACCCTGACCTTTTTGGAAGTTGCCTTAATTAAGGCTTCCATCAAAATACTGCTGGATTTTCTTGCTTTATTCCACACCTACACCACATGTGATAGTCGCTCCTATAGAGCATAGAAAAGGAGCCGTCAAGTGAATGAAAGTAGACACCCACAATGGTGTGAGTTTTCCTTCTTTTTCCATTTTTACAGGTGACTTGATTTCAGGGTTGAAAATGCACTTGCCTTGGAAGAGGGAGTTTATACAGATCATCTTATTACCCTCAGCAAAATCCATAAACCTGAGCCATGCATGCCAGCAAGCCACAACGCAAAATCTTTTAGCTGTAGCTGAAATAAGTGAACTGTAGCATGTGGCCATCCTATCTCAAGTGAGCTGAAGTGCTGCTCTAAAGATCTAGGTATATGTTAAGAAGAAACCGGAAGTTAATGCATTGTACAGGCACTCTGTTGTGTGTAGTAATTTTGTTAAGTTCAGCTTTGGCATACTGGAAAAAGTGCAGATTCATTCCAGGGGTGGTGATTGGCAAAGACATTTGTTAAAAAGAGAACTTGTCTGGCAGTTGCAATTAAATGCATCATCCCCCCCCCAGGTCTGAAAGACCTGGTATCTCTCAAACCCATACTGAGTGAAAAAGCAGATTTGTTAACATACATTTTAAAGGAATTTAACATGATTCTTATGTATTTTTATTTATGTTTCAAAGTGTATTCTATTTTGAAAAATGTTTTTCCAAGTACTTGTGATTGGAATAGGTGCTCTGTACACCTTTAACACAGGGGATTTTTTTAATTACTATCATTTCATGATTGGTTGATGAACTTCAGCTAGTTTATAAATAAGATGATGAACGTGAGTGTATTTTATCTGAAGAAGTCTCCATGAGAGATGAAAGCGCTTATGTGATGTGTTTTAACTAATAAAAATAATAGTATTTTATTCACATTGAAGTCCGGTTAATCTCTACATTTTTTTACTGGTTTGGTGAAGTTTGGGCCATTTTTTTTAGTCAGTTGACTGTCTGAGTTGTACTATTTAGTGCACAGATCTGATGCCCCTTTTCTCATCATTCATTACTTTACACATTACTCTTGCACCTTTTCTCCTCCTTGCCCCTTGTTTCTTCTTTTTTTTTTAAGATACAACAATAAAGAATTGAGAAATACCACAGTTCTTCTGCATTGTCTCCACTTTTTTTGAAAGCCATAGCTTTGTTAGAACACAAATCTTGACTGAGAATAGTAATCTAGCCACACAATCGATGACTGTAAATAATAAAAAAGAAGCACTAGATCTAAGCTATGCGCCATAGGAAACTGAGATGGTAGAGATAGGTAGCAGTGGACCTAAAATGATGCCAAGATCCAGATTTCAGAGACAGCAACAAACAGTGATCAAAAGGAACTAACTGTCCTATATTAGTTTTAAGTTCCCAACAAATGTCCTCCTGGTAACATCCCACAGTGGCAGTTTTAGCCTCATGGGTGAATAATAGTATGTTTGAAATGCTTCTGTTTCACTTGGACTACCCAGTGAGTACTCTTACTTACATGTACAGTTCCCTGAATTCACAGTTTTGTGCTGGTACCTGCAGCCAAATAGTTAAGACTTTGACAGCATGCAATTGTTTATGGCTGTTCTGGGAGGATGGCCTTTCCTTGCCACTGAGAACCTTGTTACAGGCCTATTACTTTCTGTTGACTGAAGGGAAGTCTTGACAATGAAACTGCAATAAGCAGGAGCAGACTGCATCTGCAAACAACAGATGGATAAAGTCAGGTCAATTGTTCTGGACCTACTAAGGCCTTTGACATTGTCATACAAGCATCATTTACAGATATAAATCCGTATGTTTTGAGGTGGATCACTAGCTTGCTGATAACAGAATCCATGTGGTTAGAGTTACAGATGCCATTCTGAAAGCAAAAAAGTTACCAGTGGTGAACCACATGACTCAGCATTGTGTTCTCTTCTATTTGGCATGTAATTTTCAGACCTTCAGGCCAGCCCTCCTGATCTATGGCTATGTAAATTTGCAGGTGATTGAACTCTGGGTATTGTTATTCGATCTTCCACTGACTCATGTTTGCTCCAACATGGGCTAGACCATATTAACAGCTGATGCAAGGACAACGGTCTCACATTAAATGTGAACAAAACATTTTCAAATACCATATAGGTATCACACTCCTCCAGTCAGACACTGTTAAAGAGATCTAGATACTCTTGTTGATAATTTCTTATTATTTGATCACTATGTCTGCACACTAATTCGGAAAGCCTTCTATCTGGCTCATAAAATTTCCAAAGACATATCCACTAGATTCATAGAAGTCTTCACTCTCCTTTACTCATATCTCATCAGACCCATTACTGAATATAATTCACCATTTTGCATGTATTTGTCTACAGATATCACTCAGCATGAGACCTCAGACATTACTAATTAAAAAGATAAGTCGCCTCAAAAATCTTAGTAATCAGGATAGACTTGCAGCACTCTCTGTACTCAGTCTCCTACTGACTCCTCCATGAAGATCTGTGTCTAGCCTTTCAAGCCATGAAAGATCCAACAGTCTTTGGCCTTCTATTCCTTCACAGAACAAATGGTACCTAAGATATGATGTTAAAGGAATTAAAGTTTCATCAAAAGGTAAATAAGACACGTTGATGTGATATTATCATACCACAACATATCCCTCACCTCTGGAACAAACTTCCAGTACATGTCAGAGTAGCACCCTTGCCACCTTCAATGTAAACCTAGATAATGGGATGGGAAGCCCCTAATTTTCCCCAGTCTGTCTTGTGTTACCCTCCTTGAGGCTGGAGAGATCTTTGGAGTATGGTTTGCTAGCTAGGCTTGTAATGGTCTATGAACCTATGTAATGTATAACTGTAACATACTATTAGAAGTCATGTAATCTCACAGTTTGTTCTCACCAAATGTACAGGTTTGCTTACAGGACTTTGTTACACCATGACAAACCAATAAGGATTTTGCATGTAGTGAAGTGGTTAGTTGCTGACTCTTTTTTTAGAGAAAGACTGTTATGATGTATATCAGAACAAAAATTAAAACATATGCTGAGAAGTCGACAGCAAGTAACCGTGATGTTACTGATTTCTGAGATTGGCTAATAATTGTAACAAAGAATGACACCATACTTATGACTCTGATGTTGAACAGTTTTGTTGGCTTACTTTTGCTCAGCTGTTTTTCATTGACTTCACCATAAGCACACAATAAGCAAAGCATGTGCATGCGGGTCAGGCTTAAACCTTATCATGGGGGTCAGGCTCAAGCTTATTTGCAGATGTAAAGAGACACTGTGAATGAGGTTAACCTCTTCTGTAGCTGGTGGCATATTCGTAGGAATATTTTTGTGTTACCCTGAAAATAAGTATACCTTTTTTTAACCTACTGGAACTGGCAATGTGTCAGCTATCACTGCTAGGTGAGAGGAAATAGGGTCTCCAGAGCATCACAGCAGATGTTACGATTGTGCAAGAAGAGAATTAACCCGTTTCTGGCACTGATGCCTGTGACCTATTTTGCATATTTCTTTTTACTACTGTACACAGGCCGAAGCCATAAGACATGAAATAAGATGCTTTTTTAATTACCTTCCTACAGTGAAATGTTACACAAAATTTAACAGCAACATATCATGAACTGCAGTGACATAATTAATGCAGTACAGATAAAGCATAAACTTACAAACTGTAAAGTGTGCAGTGAAGTAACATATAATGTGTAAAATACTGAGTGAAATAGTGAATATAATGGAATACCATACAGCAAAGTAAAATAGCAGTGAAACAACAGACAGACATAAAACAACTGCATATCTGGTATGATAAAGCTGTGTGTGTAATAATGCCTGCAGTGTGAAATGACAATGTATTAATAAATGTAGCTGAATACAGCACAAAGGCAGAACCAGCAATGTGAGGAACCTTAAAATCTAGGGTTCCTTATGGCATATCAGACCAGATGAAGTTACTTTTTTATAATACATGAAGGAATAAATTACTATGTATGTATCAATCACATAATATGTTCTTCTATATCACTGCTGCAGTATTCTAAATAGCTGGGATCTTCCACGCAGGGCAGTCTGACACTCAGCCAGTATACAAAAGCCTAATGATCTTGTTTGCACCATATGTCACACTTAACAGGAGAGGGGGTGACAGTGAAAGTATTTTGGAATTTTATTATATAATAACGATTGTTTGTTTTAGGAGTGAATTAAGGAAACAAGATTGACATATACAGGGATACACACATACATACTATTTTACAGAGGGATGTTTTTAAAAGAATATATCTTTAAACCTTAATTAAGTTGTTGATAGATTGTTTAACACTGTGTTTATTTAAGCCAGGAAGTTGTGATAATGTTTTACCACTCTGTTGAAGCCCTGATGACATAGGGTGAAAGCGCTTAGTGTACATTAATAAATTTTGAGTTTTAACTGTTTTAACTGTTTTAATTTGTCTTATTTCTTTAAAGACTAATATAGATATTGGTTATTCGCTTTATGTATATATATTTTTTTGTCGGATCTAAGTTTTACTTTTCTCTGTGTCTTCCTTTTATTTTCAGTGCTCTGCTTTGCCCTTTGGCCTCTCTACTATATTCCTCAAATGCCTAGCTCCTGTGATCACTTTCTGTAGGCTCCAAGGCATTCAGATTTTTCCTTATCTAGGTGACCTGTTGCTTCAGACGCCTTTTCACAGTCGCCTGTTACAGGATCTGGAGTTCACCATTTCTCTTATTCAAAGTCCGGAATTCACTATCAATTTCAAAAAGTCCATCCTGACTCCCTCTCAAGATCATGTGTATCTTGGATGCAGGATTCAGACAGTGCCAGTGTTGGTCACTCTTCCACCTCCAAAAGTTTTGCCACTGACAGACTTCTTTCACTCTCTTCTTATTCTTCAGACTGCCATGCCAGCTAGTGAGTTTCTTTAGGCCCTGGGATTCGTGGCCTCTTCATTTCCAATGCTCCCTCTTGCCGGACTGCATATGAGGAACCTTCAATGGTACCTTAAGCCAGTTTGGCTGTAGCACTGTCACCCTATGGATCTCAGTGTACCTCTCCTTCCCTGTCTAAAGAAGGAATTTGAGTGGTGGATTCAACAGTTTGCTCTCAGCCCAGGCCTACCATTTCAGCCTCCAGTCCCTTCTCAAGAACTGTTCACCGATGCCTCAGACATGGGGTGGGGGGCTTCTTTTGGTCACCTGAAAGTTCAGGGTCTCTTGGCCTCCCCATTAGAACTCAGACCATATCAACATCAAAGGGATGATAGCTCTGATTCAGGCCCTTCAAGCTTTTCACCCAATGTTCTCTCCAGGCTCCTAGGCAATGATGTGGTATGTCACCAAGTGGGGGGGGGGGGTCACAAAATCTTATCTGCTCTGCAGGATGGCTCTTCAAGCTTGAGAGGTGGCTTTCAGTTATCAGTTAACTCTTCAGGCAGTATAAATTCCTTCAGAGCATAGTCTAGTAGCAGACTCTCTGAGCAGGTCCAAAACACAGGTGCACAAATGGATGCTTCACAGGGACATGTTGCTGGATATTGTCCATCAGTGGGATATTCTTCAGGTAGATCTTTTGCCTCCCCTCTGAACAGGCAGTGTCCTTTTTTCTGATCCACAGTGCCATGCCATCTGGAGTGGAAGATGGATGCCCTTTCTTTTCCTAGGAAGGGGATGTTTCTTTATGCTTTCCCTCTTTTTCCTCTACTTCCAAGAGTCCTGCAAAATATTCAGCTGGACTCTCCAGAAATTTTGCTAGTAACTCCATTTTGGCCAAGACAGCACTGGATTCCCCTCTTAATGCATGTGGCAAGGAGCAATCACCACAAGTTAACTCATAGGTTGGATCTCTTTACACAGGACAAGGGGTCCCTCATCCATCCTCACTTGTCCACTTATATGTCCAAATGCAAAAGACTTTCTGACTGGTACCGTGCTCGTAACTAGGACCCTTTTTCAGTAGTGATCCCTCTGCTCCTCTCTTATTTGTGTGTGTTGCTCCAGTCTGGCCTGGCCTATTCTTCTGTGAAGGCCCATTTGTCAGTCGTTTCTGCTTGCCTGCCCTTGAATCCTCCTTTGGCTTCTCGTTGCTATGTCAAACAAATTATTAAATGCATCCTACATATTAAGCCTCTAAAGAAACCTATTCCTCCTCCTTGGGACCTTAATATTGTTTTCGTAGAATTGACTGAGGCTCCTTCTGAGCCTGCAGAATCCACTTCTTTGCAACATTGTACCTGGAAGACTGTTTTGTTGCTGGTTCTTACTTCTGCTCAGAGGGTTTCTTGGCCCTTAACGTCATTCCTCCTTTTTTTGTTTTTCACAGGGATAGGGTGTTCCTTCATACTAATCCTTCTTTTATGTCCAAGGAAGACAACGAGTTATCCTTAAATCAGCCAGTACAGCTCGCTTTTTTTTTCCCTTCTCCTTAGACTGCTAGTGAGAGGGTCCTGCATACCTTGGATTTGCACAGAAATCTCAGGTACTATTTGAATAAAACTAGGACTATTTGTAAGTCTGATCAGATTTTTGTTTCCTTTCATCTCAGGTCTTTGGGTTTGGCTGTTTCTAAGCAAACCACCTCCTCCTGGATATCTAAGGCCATTTCCTTTAGTTATACTCTTCACGGCAAATCTCTGTCTACTTCTGTTACACCTCATTCCACTAGGGCTGTTGCCTCTTCTGGTGCTGTCTTCAAGGAGATGAACACCAATTCCATCCCTGAAGTTGCTACTTGGTCGTCAGTGCATACCTTTACTAAACATTATAAGTTGGATATGATTTCTAGGGCCATAGCAGGTTTTGCTGAAACCATTTTTTATGGGCTTGTTGAGGGGTGTTCTCTGCCTTCCATGTGTGTGTGTGGAGTGTATGTGTGTGTGTGTGTGTGTGTGTGAATGTGCGTGTGTGTGGAGTGTGTGTGTGTGTGTGGAGTGTGTGTGTGTGTGTGTGTGTGTGTGTGTGTGTGTGTGTGTGTGTGTGTGTGTGTATGTGTGTGTGTGTGCGTGTGTGTGTGTGTGTGTGTGTGTGTGTGTGTGTGTGTGTGTGTGTGTGTGTGTGTGTGTGTGTGTGTGTGTGGTGTGCGTGTGTGTGTGTGTGTGTGTGTGTGTGTGTGTGTGTGGTGTGCATGTGTGAGTGTGTGTGGAGTGTATGCGTGTGTGTGGAGTGTGCACTTGTGGAGTGTGCTCATGTGGAGTGTGCGCGTGTGAGGAGTGTGCTTGTATGTGGAGTGTGCGTATGTGTGGAGTGTACGCGTGTGTGGAGTGTGCTCCCATTCTGTTTCTTGAGCTTTTATACTCCCCAACAGTGATATATAAGGACATAATATAGTTGTGTAAAATCTTACCATAACAGTAGATGTCCTTCTCTTCACGGTTGCAGTATTCGCTCCCTCCCTCCAACTCTATTTTGTTTGTTCTCATTTTTGTTTTGGATTCCCTTCTGGGTGAGGGTTTCCTTTTTTTCTTCTGCATTTTTTTTCTTCTGGATGTGCTTGGACTCCTTTGTCCTATGAAGACTGTTCTATTCTAGAGCAATTCAGTTGTGGGTAATTGAGTCCATATGTCCCTTTTATGCTCTACGTTCTATGTGGGGAACATAAGTGTGACATGTGATGCATACAAGATCATAAGGCTTTTGTATACTGCCAAAAGTCGGACTGCCTTGGATGGGAGGTCCCTGCTATTTAGAATACCACAACAATGAGCGGAAGGACATCTACTGTTATGGTAAGATTTTACACAACTGTACATTCTGTTACTTAGCACAAGAAAAGTCTGTGAACTCTGTCTCAGTTATTCAAAATCAGGTTTTTGTACTACACAGAAGGTTGTGTCATATATGTTACATTCACAGAATTGACTTTGCTAACCTTTTAATGGTCTTTAATGCCAACATTCAGAAAACAGTGCAAACATAAAAACAAAAACATATTTTCATGTGTGTAAACCCAATTTCTTCCGCATATGCTTAAAATATGAGGTCGCACACCTTTGAGAAAAAGAGCATTTCTGTTTCCCAGTGTTATACAATCTTAGGTAAAATACACTGCAAGATTCTGACTGACAACTTAATGAAACTGACTAATGGAAAGTCAAAGTTTGCACACGTAACTTTCCGAAAGGCATCCCTGTCCTACAAGTAGGCTACCAATTAACTTGTAAATCTGTATTTGAGTCCCTAACACCTCAATTTGAATACTGCAAGACTCTAAAGCATATTACTGAAGTAAGACAAAGCTGAAGCATTACCCTGCAATTAAAGCCTAGGAGAACTTATCAAATTACTGGAAAAAACAGGGCCAGCATGTTAGGCAGGAACAAGGTATCCACCCATAACTGTACAGGATCTTTGTACCACTGGCTTTTTCATTCTAATGATAGTGAAGGTATTTTCCCAATATATGATTTAGGAGAACATATTCTCCTGATAAACACAGTGAAAGTAAGAAACCACTTATACTTCTCATTGTGCTGTGTGCATGGATATTCCATATTATAAGCAAATGCAACTGGGTTATTTTAGGGTACATACAGGCTGGAAGTGCTACTCTTAGCTATCCGTGTTTTGTATATGACAGATAATTATAATAATGCTGTTCTGCGTTCTTCATGAAATGCACACAGCATAAAACATAACACATTTTCTTAGGTTTTACGTAAGTATCTTAGAAGCTGTAACAGCAATAAACACTGAAGCTTGTATGGTTTGGTGGCACCTTAAAAACAGAAGTATTCTTTTACTGACCTTATTGTATCAGCAGAACAGTTCAAGTGATGGTTATATGGTACATACAACACTGAGCACTGTTATTGACATGATCAGAATTTGATAAGAACCAGACTTGCTTTGAATTAGGAGTCTTATTGTCACTTAAGATGCTGTTCACTTTGTATAAGGAATCTGTTTAAATCATTTGCTAGCTGGCCATTTTAAGAACCACTGCAGAGTCTTGTACCAATACTCAGTCCAGTCCGTGTAACTATCTCCTTGAGTAAAAGGAAATATTCAAACAGTCCTGCCTCAATGCATTATCTGGCAAAAGTTAAAGTGTTTTTGTGTCAAATAAACACCTAACTCATATGAAGGGTGACCTCATGTAAGTAGGCCTCATCTCTGAGGCAACAAACCTGATAGAAGGAGTAAAAGAAAAAAAAAATGAAATCATACCGCAGGCAAGACAGAAACCTTCTGCCTCTCAAAATGTCAGACATATGGCTGTGCAACATATATGCAGAAATTATAGTCATACAAAATATGTTGGCATAAGAAAAAGAGCTAATAAATAAATTCACAAAGAAATTACATATCATTTTTGTGAATCAGCATGGTTTCTAAAATTAGTGCCCACTAATTTTTGTATGAGTGTGCAAGCATTTACCTTCAGATGGTGTAAAGGTGTATGTAATGTGACTCCTGGGCATAAAAAACAAAGATGAAAAGCAGGTACCATTGTCACCTAATATAAAGGGTGCCAAAATGAATGGGTCACTGCATGGTTTACAAGCTTAATAAAAGCTTTCAGAAAAGTCATTTGCAAACACTGCTGAGATTTTAAGCCTAAAACTATTAGTGACTGCAGAATATTTCAGATCTCATAAGAGAAGTTAAAGTAATGAAAGCATATCAGACTACATGGCAGAGTATATAAATGTCTCAACACTGTGAAATTGGAAATGGCTTGATTGAAACATTAAGACTCAGAGTTGTGTGTGGTATATTGCGAATACATAGAAAAAAGGTGTATTCCCAAGAAAGATTTGACTTTAGATCATGCACTAAATACTGCAGTGCCAACAGAAACCAATGAGAAGGACTACTGTTGAGTTGCTGATAGTTTGTTAACTGTACACTCAGCTATCCCTGTCAATCAGATTCCCAACAGTCAAGTATTCTTTTAATGAGGCAAACCGCTTGCTAAGAATAAGGAGTATTGACCTAAGCTAAAAAGATTGCCAAAAGTGTCATAAGAAAGTAATACTGTAACAAAAACATGCAAATGTGAAAATGCAGTAAGAAGAGGGCTAATGCTAAACACTGATTGAAGGGAATCAGGCACAAAGAGGCCAATGTGAATAACTTAAATGATAAACACAGTAGTAATTATTCAAATATTTGGAAGGTGGTATGGAATCTGGAAATGAAAACCTGGTCTGGAAATATGAACAAAAAATTGCCATGAAATCAATTCAGTCATCCCAGACAGACGTGAGTGATTATGAAAAGACAGTTGGACATAGGGCCAGCATTATCCATCATGTCTATAGAGAACTATGAGAATGTCTTTTTATTTATTTGTATTTGTTTACTGAATAGAGCACTAATCCACATGGATCATTTTCAGATTCAGCCCAGGAGTTCGGGCTAAGTGATATGCTCATTATTACATTAGGCAAACTGAGGCTGACAGAATCAAACCCAGGACTGCAAGAAGTAGTATTTTTTACTGGCTCACGGCCTTAATCTTCTGTACTAACTGCCAAATGTTTTAGTTTTAGCACTCAAATCTGTTTCTTTGAGCTCAGCACTTGTTCAGAACTCGTTGTAAGCACTAAATAAGTTACAAATTACTACAGCACTCAACTTTCCTCACTTGTCTAGAGGAAAACAGGTTTTAGTACTTAATAAATAAGCACCTATCCAGGCATGTCTAAGGGTCAGCTCCCGGTGTTTTCTCCTGTCTACCTGATGAATCTGGGCATCTTGGGGCAATGCAGCAATTACCTCATGTACACAGACAACCCTCTCCTCCTACCACCCAACACTACAACCTGTGAGAGATGCACTTATATAGCCAAACTGGAAGCAAAGCTCTCTTCACCCAAGACTGGACCAGACACTCAAGAGGAGAGGGTAAACACTTGCACCACACCACACTCATCACATATTCCTTCAAAACCTACACCACCAAAACACACACATAGAAACACAAAACACGCACCTACATTCACTGAGGCTCTCAATAAAAATCTGCCCAAGCAACAGGGACCTCCAAAGCAGAAACGCAAGTAAACTCCACCCCCCAACACAACCCAAATGACACATAGTCCACAAACTCAGTGTGCCACTCAACCACAGCCCATAAGGCATAACAACGTACCCAACACTCTAGTCATAGGTGACTTTATAGTCAGGCACACTGATGTTCCACTCACCAGGCTAAACAAGGAGAAAGTTACTGTCAGCTGCCTGTCGGGTGCCAGGATCTGCCACATAATGCACGCACTCAGGTCACTCCCCTCAACAAGTACAAATATGACTCTGTCATTGTCCATGTTGGTGTGAATGACCTGAGACATACCTCCCTGGACTACATGAAAAGAGACATGAAGGAGCTCTCCGATCTTGTAGCCCAGGCAGGTATGACCCTAGCCCTGAGTATCATCCTGCCATCACCCAGAATGATGCCACAGTACAAGGACAAAATTATTGACTTCAACAATTGGCTAAGCTACTGGTGTCATTCTAAGGGGAGCCAGTATCTATCTGCCTGGGAGGATATGATCAACAGACCACGATGCTTTGCCAGAGATGGCCTGCACCTGTTGCCCTTGGGTTTCAGATACTGGCTAAGACTCTTGCCACCCCTATAGTGCCTTTTTTTAGGTAAGGTTCAAATGACAAACTCACCACCATAACAGATACAAGCAAGCAAAATCTGAGGGTAATGCTACTTAATGCTAGAAGTCTAAACCTCAAAATGCACTCACTCGAGGCACTCCTTAAAATGGAGAACATCGACATCTGTGCAGTGACAGAGACGTGGTTCAAGGCTCCAGAGAGCACCCCTATATTACCAGGCTATAATTCATACCACACCTTTCGGCCAGCTAACCTGGACCGAAACACTAAAGGCGGTGGGGTATCCATATTCATTAAGGATATCCACACCTCCAGGCTAGTTGCTCAGCATAATGCATCCGAGATTATCCAAGTGCAACTAACTCTGGGCAAGACCACAATCCAAATTGTAGCTTGCTACAGATCCCCCACCATGTCCCAGGATTCTCACTCATCATTTCTTGATACACTGGAAAATATTAGGGTATAACCTAACACCTTAATAATGGGCGATTTCAACTACCCTACCATTAACTGGGAAAACTACTCATGTACCAACTCTCTTGCTCAACGTTTTCTGGAACTCATAAATTCCAACACTTTGGATCAACTTATCCACACCCCCACCAGGGGCAGCAATATCCTAAAACTGGTCATTACCAACATGGGCAACCGGTGTTCCAAACCAAAGGTCAATTCCTCATTGGTCAGATCTGACCACAAGCTAATCACCCTAGACATCCACATCCCGCCCCCACCCCCCATTAGGGAAACCACTGTAAAACATTTCTCCAAAGCCAACTTCACGCTTCTTAAGACAGAAGTGGCAAACTTCACGACACCCATGTAGATGGACAATAGGGGTACGACTGCTGAATCCTACACAAATGCACTTTATAAGCACTACACGAGTGCATGGATTGTGCAATCCCTAACAGAACCAAGATGCTATCCTCCAAAAAAAGGAAGCCAATTTGGTGGTCCCCTGCCATAAACAAACTCTACAACAGAAGAAAGAAACCGTTGCAAAAAAGAGCAAAATCCCATGATTGGCGGAACTCCCTGGTCAGCCTCAGTAAAAAGCTGAGATCCCTCATAAAATCCTCCAAAGCTAGTTACGAAAACAAAATTGCCACTGATTCTAAAGACAACCACAAAGCATTCTATAGCTATGTCAAGAATCTCAATGGCAACACTCAGATCTGCTCTGAGTTACAGCACAATGGCACTAAATATACAGAACCAACTGATATTGCCAACATCCTGGCAGATAGGTTCAGTGCTAACTTTACCCCCCTCTCACCCCCTACAGGGCCCATTTCTATACCGGAAGAATGCAAAGTTCATGTAATCACGGCTGCACAGGTAAAAACCTCACTCTCCAAAGCCAAGAACACAGCATCTATGGGACCTGACAACATCCCAGGCTGCATTCTACATGAACTACAGAAAGAACTGGCACCCCACCTAAGCAGCATGTTCAATCATAGCCTCACCTCAGGCTTTGTGCCCACTGAATGGCACACAGTGATGGTTATCCCACTCCACAAAGCGGGAGCCACCACGGACCCTGGGAACTACTGCCCCATTAGCTCGATAAGCCTGGTTTGCAAGGCTATGGAATGTATCATAATGGAACTTATAAACAATAACATTGGTAATCTACAAACTCTGGACCCCACCCAGTTCGGTTGTGTAAACAACAGATCATGTCTCCTAAACCTGATAGACTTCTTTGAAGCGGTCACCAAAGCTGTAGATGAGGGTAAGGTGGTTCACACAGCCTATCTAGATCTTGCCAAGGCTTTCAACACCATTCCCCACTCTGGAATTATAGATAAACTCACTAAACTAGGTATAAATCCCTATGTCACAAGATGGGTTGCCACCTGGCTCACTGACAGAACCCACACTGTGAAAGTAGCAGACTCCAAATCCGACTTCAGACCAGTGACAAATGGAGTACCACAGGGTTCAGTCCTGGGTCCTCTCCTGTTTGATATCTACTTCTCAGAAGTACAGGCTAACACAGAAGGTCTTTGGCTAACAAAGTTCACAGATGACTGCAAACTAGGAGCCATAATCAAAACTGCTAATGATGTGGACATTCTACAAATGAGCTTCACTGAGACAGATGCCTGGTGTCAAAGCCATGGCCTCAAGCTCAATGTCAAAAAGTGCATTGTCATCCCTTTTGGTAAAAACTCTGTACCCATGAACTACCACACAAGCGGTAGTCTACTTAACACCAAAAGTGTGATAAGAGACCTTGGGACACACATGGACAGTAGTCTCTCCTTTGATAATCAAATCGCCACAGTAGTCAGGAAATCCTTCTATGTGTCACACCTCATCACAAAAGGTTTTTCATCCAGGAAAAAAGAGGTCATTGTTCCCCTCTACTTGTCACTCATTAGACCCATTATAGAGTACAATACCCCTTTTGGTATGTACCTCACAAAGAGGATTACCGGCCTCAAACAGATGCCCAACAAAGATTGTCTCAAAAAACTCCAGCTTTACTCCATCGCATATTGCCTACTCAGAGGCGATCTCTGCATAACATACAAAGCTAGGTCAAACCCAGAGCTGTTGGACATGTTCCACTTAAAGGAATCCCAATCCCTCCAAACTATACACTCTAGGGACCTAAACCTTGTCACCACAATAAACAGAACATGCTGGAGGGATAGATTCCTGTCCCAGAGACTTCCTATACTCTGGAACAAACTACCTATCTATATCAAACATAGCTCCTCATTAGCACTCTTCAAGAATAATCTTGATGATTGGATGGGAGATAGGAAATTCACCCTGGGGATCACTTCTGTGGATCTGCTTGACAGGGGCACAGGAAAATAATTTTCTTCGGTGGCGAAAGCCAGAGTACCTTTTTGGCTAGGCTTATATAGGCCCTAGTGCCAATAGCCTAGTACCTACCTATGAAACCATGAACCTATAAAAATACCACTGGCTGAGTTAGAAGTGGAAGAAAGTACTTTTTAAATAAAAATGTATGTGTCTTTGAAACATAAGAGTTAAAAACAGATGTTAAATATGTATATAACTGAAAAGTGCTAGAATTCCTTATCAAATGATTTAAAAAGAAATTTGAGCTTAAATAGTATTCTATTAAGTCACTACTGGTAGCAGAACAAAATAAGTATGGTAGATTTATAGCTGAAAAGGTGTTTAAAGTACTGACAAATACAAAGGAAACAGCTATTACAGAAACAAAGGTCACAGAAGATCAGCAAGGCCACGACTAAGATGGAGAAGAACACTAACCCAAATATCTACTACAGCCATGGTGTACAACATATCCACTAAAGGCAGGGGGGCTCCCAGGAAAAAGGGAAGTGTATGGCAAGCAAACTGCAAATATTTATTATAGCATTTTCTGAGCAGGAAAGCTGTGAACTGCCAGAATAATGCCCAAAGGAGAAATGTATTGAGTGACTCATACCCAAAATTCCAAGTGACTATTATTCCAGTGTTGGGCACAATGTCGTTATCCCTTGTCAAGAACTGAAGACATTTTCACATCTCTAATATTAGGAAGTGGTTTACAAAAACTGATTTGTCACAGGCTTAACTATAAATCCAGCTAGATATATGTATACATTTATTCCATTACAATCACTCTGTGTTTAGAATGGCACATTTGTCTTATCTAGCAAAAGGCATCTGACCTGGTATTTCACTGGCAAAAGGCAACTGACTGGTAATTCAAAAGATACTTTGTATTACAATGTTGCTTATATAATGTCATTTTCCTAAGGAGAGATAATGAAGACTATGCAAAAAAAAAAAACAAACAAACAAAAAAAAAATCACTGTGGAAAGTCCTGGACAGTCTACAAGAATATAGACTTAAAACAGATACTAATGTGAATTATTTAAAGATGAGTGCTATCATGAGCAAGTGATTGATAATAACAATGTAGTATGGAAATCAAAAAGTAAAACAGAAGCCATGCCATAGGCACACTAGACTAAAATGTGGGTAAACTGGGATCTTCATATAACTAGTGAACTTCAAGTACAAAGTTCTGCCAAGCCTTCTTGCAGTATTATATCTGCAACAACATTGTTGTGCAATGTCTTTACATGGAAATGAACAGACAGCTGCAAACAGGCCTTCTTGACAACCAAGAATATACCAGAGGACAGACAGGTTGCCTATTTTGAGTCTTCTTTGTCTAACTGTCATGTATGTGAACCTTTAGCACAGAGAACTGCACCAAGAGACTATTGTTATTTTATCCCAGATGGCATTGTGAGACCCACTGCCACTGCTTCATATTCAGAGAAAATCTAATCATGCAGAAATTGACATATGAGCCATTAGCCTGGTCTGAGGTGTCTAGGAATGGCTGCCTAGAAAAAAACAACAGAAATGGCAAGTAAACTATAGTCAACCATGATACCATCTTCTACAGAAGGGCAGGTGATCTGTGATCAGCATTACTATTTTCCCATAAAATTGCTGTTAACGGCAGGGTTAAAGTGACGAACAATCACAGCCAGAACATGAAAAGGCTGAAGAGACAACACTCACAAATCATTTAGATACATATTATACATCAGACGTCACATAGTTAACAGTAACAAATGCTGTCATCATAAGGAAGCCAGGAATAATCATATACTGTCACAAGTTATGACATGGTTATGAAAGGATGGCTAAAGGTGACAAAAGTATCCTGCACTCATAGTAAGGGAGAAGGAATTATCTGAATGCCAGACCCCCCACTCCAAAGAGTTAGAGCAGTAATTCAATGTAAGCGACTTTCCAGAACATCAGGTACCATATGGATGACTCCTAGAGTCAGTTAGGATGAAACATCTTACCTGTATCTTTGTCTAGTGACAAGGGATTGACAAACATAAGACTTACCAAAACAGTGCATCATATCTGAAATGGATCAATATGCACAAACACAACTGCACTTTAATTTTGCTACTCTATCTATGGATACTGTTTCTATTTGCTATCCGTTCACATTCTAAACGGATAAAGATTGTGTTGAATTAACCCCCTTTGACAAGACTATCTCAAAGCAATATGTAACTTGTTCCTCATAAATGTCTTGGTTTCAGTGTGCTAAGAAAATGTGAAATATAAACTTCTAGTACTTCTATTTCATTTTTGTTTTTATTTATATATATATATATATATATATATATATATATATATGTATATATAAAAATAATGTAAATAGTATACATGTTATCTCACATGTACAGTGCTTCCTTTGGCACCAGTCACAGCTGGAAGAGGCAATTTGCCCAGTTTACTGCCCTGTTAATAAACTCCTCTTTCTACGCACAACAGTTCTCATGCAACAAAGTTCCAAGGTGCCTACAGTTCCCTTATTCTCAGCAACATGAATAACTCCCTAATTGAATTGCTAGCCAGGGAATCCCTCCCTCTTTCTACGCACAACAGTTCTCATGCAATGAAGTTCCAAGGTGCCTGCAGTGTATGCCCTACCTGATTTTCTCTTAGTAAGTCAAGCTGTAGCCAACATATTTTTGCAGTAGAAGTTTGTCAGTGGCATGCACACTATCTTGGACCCATTAGTTCAGTCTCCCCTTCTCCCAAAGTCTTAACAGTTACTTTCTTTTTTCTTCTGTTATGAAACATTTGGAAATTGTTCTATTTGATTTATTCACTAGTTAATGTACTGACTTAGGGCTTGCAAGTGCAGCTGTGTGGTTTGCTAGCTGGTTGATTGTTGTTTGTTTGCCTGGTCTGCCTCACAATTCTACCTGCTTTGTTCACCTTCACTGTGCTCGGGCTCAGTACACTCCCCTACCCTACACCTAATTCCCACCCACCCACCCTACACCTACATTTATTGTTAACCAAGTCATGCCCATCACCATCCAATTATTCAATTACTATCCCCTAACCAGCCAAGACATACACCATTCACTAAACATCCAATCACCTGTTTCCTTCTTTAACACCCCCAGAAAAGATTAGATTTAAACCAACAAATATCATCTCTACTACTTAGCCACCTAAACAATCCTAGCTATCAAGTACGCAATACGCCTTCTGTAATGGATGCTACTTCTACATATTTCTCTCCTAATCTTACTAGCAAGAGATTATCATACCACCTCCTACATACTCACATAATTATAAGGACACATTCCCCCACTTATCCCTTCCTCACTTCACAAAACACAACTCATGTAAACATTACCATAGCACCACAACTCTTTAATACCTCAAAGACCGAACTGTTTACATATAGATATGTTCAGCCAATTGTGTCTCAATATGCAGTTCATAAATACACTAAACATACACCAAAACTCTTACACCCACTCCTACACAAAACATCACGGCTTATACTAAGGGGAGACACCCACCTTAACCCAGGCCCCAAACCCTCACAACAAATGCCCCAAACCCCACACACTACTAACTCCCACATCATCACAAACCTTCCACAAAACAGCTCAGACCTACTACTCATCAGCATGAATCTGAGAAGTCTCTTAAACAAAATACACAAATTCCATACATCCCTCCCCCTCTATTCTCCCGATATAGCAATTCTGACAGTAACCTGGCTAAAGCCCAACATAAAAGACAATACTGCACAATCATAGAGGAGGTATAGCCATAATGTACAAAATACACTAAAACTAACACACCTAGACTTAAAACCACCAGACCTCAACAACACTGAAATATTGATCTCCAGTCTCAAAATTAACCTCAATAAACATATCATCATAATATCCATCTACACTCCCCCTCCCTGGCAATGACCCATCCATTATTGAAAACCTTCTTCATTGGTCATCCTCTTCATTCAACCAGGAAACCATAATAATGGGATGCTTCAATATGGACTGGTTCACTGGCACTTCTGACAATCCTTCTAAATTTATAAACCTGCATGGCTTTACCCAAACAATACAATCTCTAACCAGGATAGATAAGCACAGCAAAAGGCAGTCCATACTTGACTGGACCCTAACCAATAAGCCCTCACTGATCTATGATTCTGGCTGCCTCCCTGACAGCCTCAGTGATCATCTTCCCACCTATCTACTCAGACATCGGCCAAGCCTCACAACTAATGGTTAAAAGTGTTAACATCTTTACATGAAGATTTAACCATGAGTAAGAACTATTTATATGCACACCCTGAACAGACACCAACCTGGCTAACAACAGGAAAAACAATACTCCTATTTAAAAGCGAATCTGCAAGTTATCCAAAAAACTATAGACCAATATCCAACGACGTACAAACTATACACTGAAATTGATGCCGACACAGTTTATAGTCATTTAGAAGAAAACTCAATCATGACAATAGAACAAAAGGGTAATAAAGTTGTATGAAACAAAGGATAAGTTGATGTTAAATAATGTCATAGTAGATTACTATAAAAAGGGGAAGAATCTAAATATGCATGGATTGACTATAAAAAAGCATTTGACAGCATCCCACATTCATGGATAAAAGAGTGCTTAAAATGTATAAGATACAGCCTACACTGATTGATTACATTACAGTGACCATGAAACAGTGGCAAACCACTCTGCAGTTAAGCCATGATAAAGGACAAATTATTATTCCAGGGATAAAAATTCAAAGGGGGATATTCCAAGGTGACTCTCTTTCACTGCTGCTCTTTTGTTTTACCCTTAACCCATTAAGCTATCTGCTTAACAAATTAGGTCATGACTATTGTTTGGCTCCCAGAAAACAACAAAGTGTAAAGACTTCTCATCTTCTTTGTGTAGATGATTTAAAACTGTATAGTTCATCAGATGATGAACTGAAAGCACAATTGCAAGTGGTCAAAACTTTTTCAGATGATGTAAGAATGTCATTTGGTCTTGATAAATGTGCAAAAGCAACTTTTAAAGCAGGAAAGCTGCAGCACCAAGAAAACACAAGTTTAGGACAGGAATGTGATATAAAAGAACTTGCACAAGAAGGAGTATATAAATATTTGGGAATTGACGAAGGCTCAACAATAAAACAGGAAATAATACTAATAAAATCCAGTAAGGAATATTTTAGAAGGCTTAAATTAATACGAAAAACAGCACTGACATCTAGGAACATAGTCCAAGCTATAAACCAATATGCTCTTCCTGTCCTAACTTACAGTTTTGGAGTGATTGACTGGCCCCAAAAGGTGTTGAATAGTTTGGACGGGAAAATAAGAAGGATGCTTCATGCTCACCAAATGATTTATAAAAATCAATGCACGCCAAGACTATATATTCCCCATTCTGAAGGAGGTATAGGCCTCCTCAAAACTGATTACATGTATAGATCTGCAATAGTGGGACTGCATAAATATCTGCTGACCTCACAAAACCCAAGTGTAGAGAAAGTTTTGAAACATGAGGAGAACAAGTCTAAGATAACTTCTCTGCTTAGTTTAGCAGAAGCATATTGGTGTCAAGTGGGAAAGGAAATCAAACCAGAAGCAGATAAAAATCAGTTAGCAACTGAATGTGCCAAAAAAAACCAAAAGAAAGCATATAAGGTGAAGGATCAAATGAGAAGGCAAGAAATGTGGAAAATGCATAAATATAGTTGTAAGTATAGGAAACTCTTAGAACAACCTCATGTTGATCAGGATCGAACACAGGAATGGTTAAGGAAAGGTGAATTTAAACCAAAAGATGAAAGGTTAATATTGGCAGCTCAAGATAGTGGACTACGTACATGTTGGTTTACAAAGTCCATTGAACATGTGGGAGAAACAGACAAATGTAGGTTTTGTAAAACAGAATTGGAAACAGTTGCACATCTTATTGCTGGTTGTGACATACTAATTGCAGAAGGACTGTATACTGAAAGGTATAATAATTTATCAAGATTGTTGCATTGGGGATTGTGCGAATATAATACTGAAGTAGCTGAAAAACACTGGAAACATGAGCCACAAAGCATCATAAAAAAATATGAAGTTTGTATCACATGGGATCATCCATTAGTAACAATTCAAAAATAGATGCAAGAAAACCAGATACAGTGATCCATGAAAAGAAGACAAAAGTAACAATGATTACTGAACTTGTTACAGTCAGTGACTACAGTGTCTTATGTACAGAGAGACACAAGGTGACAAAGTACCAGGATTTGCAGGCATAAATGAGAGCACTGTGGAAGAAAGATACCCAGACAGTTCCAGTAGTAGTAGGAGCAGCGGTTCTTATACAAAAGACTTTACAATTGTACTTAGATATGCTACCAATACATGTAATTCCATACAAATTGCAGGAGTCATTACTGGGCACATTACGGGAGCTATGAAGAGCACTTCTGGCTAACATCAAAGATTGAAAGTTCATGCATTTTAATTATAGCTTGACATAGGAATGGGGTCCATTCCTGTCACGGTATTAGAAACCCAAAAGACTTGGAGAAATTAAAAAAAAAGCAAAATCCTATATACAAACAAATCCGAAACAAAAAAAAATGTTCACCCAATATATACAAATTACTATTACAACTGTGTGCTGGTCCCTACTAAAAACTCTCCAGTTAGACTCTGCTATTCAGTACTTTAGTGACAAATTCCTTGATATCTTAAATAATCTAACATCTTTCAGAAAAGTCAGAGCTAAATCAAAATATGTACCATGGCTAAAAAGGACACCAAACAATTACTAAAACAGAGAGACCAAAGCCTGGTCCCAATATCACAGCAACAAAAAAACAAACCACCTTTGATAATTACTGGCAACTGAGAAATAAATCCAAAAAACATATTAAATCTGACAAAAGCTATTATACAACAATCCAGCAACAAGAACAAAATAATCCCCAAATATTCTGGGGTTCTATCAAACAACTTTTACAACCCAGACAATCCCCAACTCCAATCCCTACCACAACAAACACCATAGAAAGCATAGCAACCCAATTTAACTCATACTTTATCAACTCCTTACTATCTTTAATGAAAAATAATGACAGTACACCCCTCTTTACTCCTGCAGGAACAGATTCAATGCCAAACTCTTTCTGTTTCAAACCTATCCAAACAAACACCATAAAAAATTGCTAAACAAACTGAAGCCCACATCCCTTGCTACAGATCAACTCTCAACTGAATACCTTAAGTTAGCAGCAGACACTATCTCATACCCCATCTTTCTTTTAATCAACTGATCCATTAATGAGCAATATATCCCTAAACTCTGGAAAACTTCCTATGTCATTCCTCTGTACAAAGGTGGCACCTCAATGGAACTATCAAACTATAGACCTATTGCCATTTTATCTCCACTTTCCAAAATTCTTGAAAACCGTATACACTCACAACGTATGGACTATTTACTACATAACAATCTACTAACCAACACCCAGCATGGACTGTGTCCCAGACACAGCACCACAACTGCCCTATTAAGTTTCACTAATGCAATAAACAAACTCAAAAATAATTGACAACTTTTTTCCTGTATCTTCCTAGACATGTCCAAAGCTTTTGATACCATTTCCCACCAAATTCTACTCAAAGAGCTCTCATCCCTTAACCTAACAGAACCATATCATGGTTTCACAACTACCTGTCTGACCGCCAGCAAGCTGTTAAGTGACAAAATGATCTCTCCTCTCTATTACCTATCATTGTTGGTGTCCCACAAGTCTCAATACTAGGTCCACTCCTTTTTACTATATTTACCAACAAAAACTCCATATTACTACTAACTTTGTCATCATCATTCAATATGCAGATGATTCCTTTCTCATCTGTGCTGTATCCTCAGACTTACAACTCCAAGACAGAACAGAAAAATCCTTCTCAGCTATTGAGTCCCATCTCTCTAACTATCAACTTATTCTCAATCCAAACAAAACTTAATGCTTTTCTCAAATAACAAATCTACTGCCCATACTCCTTTTCTCATCTACTCATCCAACAAAACCAAAATAGAACCAGTCTCACACATCAAAGTGCTTGAAGTCATCATTGATACCAACCTGAGATTTGACAAATACCTAGCAAGTCATAAAAAGGCCCACATAAAACTAAGCTCATTCAACAGAGTGAAGCCATTTCTAACTAACTCTACCAGACAATCCATTGAATGGACTCATCTACTGTCCACCATACTCTATGCCTCTCCTATTCTCACAAATCTGAAAACAAAACAGACTTAACTAAACTTGAGGCGTGATACAACAAAATCGCCAGATTCACTTCTAACTCCCCTTACAGATCCCACCACTGTGCTGCTTTCCACCAATTAAAATGGCTAAAGCTAGCCAAGCTACTATCTCTCAATCAAATAACAACTGTCCACACCATCATATACCAACCCAATAAATGCCCAGCTCTAAAAATCTGGTACAACCCTACCCCAATAATAGAAACCTGAGATCATCTGACCAGTTCCTATTAAAAGTCACTAAATCAAACAATAGCTTCAGAGATTCTCTATACTCTAGTCAAATATCCAGAATGTGGAGTACCATCCCACAGCAAATCATAAATTTCACGAACCCATCCAAGTTTAAAAATCTCCTCAAGGAACACCTAATCAACAACTGGCTCTGCCCATGCATAGCACCTGGCTGACCATACCATACTCTCATTCATGCATAGCACCTGACTGACCATTCCAGATCTGCCCACCTTCACCTCACTCTTGCAACTACTTTATTTTCTTACCTACACTATACCTCTTGTCTCACCCCCCCCCATTCACCTAATCATGGTGTACATCTACGTATGCATAATAACGCTATGTATAACAAATATTTGCTAACATCATTATTATATTATATTTTACAATAATTTCTACTCATGTATTTTTGTTTTAAATGTTTTGTTTTATTTTTTTCAGCCCGGGCCTCCATTATACTAGCCCATACCTACTGTGATGGTTTGAATGCTATTGTTCTGTTCTAACTAAATCATGTGATGCTGTTTCTTTGTTTATTATGTTTCATTGTAAAATGTAAATTATTGTCACTTGTTTAATTGAAATTGGAGTTTTTCTTCCTTGGGCTTCACTGAAAATGGACTACTAGTCCAGTTGGACCTCCCCAGTAAACAAATGTTAAATGGATTCCTAGAGCATATTTTAGTGAAACAGACTATATTTCACATCAGACTAGTTCAAGACTTTCATAAAGGAAGAAGGAATGATGCACTTTATCTCTGCACTCTATCAACCAGACTTTCATGAAGGCTATTAATACTATGAGTTCCTAGATCAAACTGTTGCAGCACAATATAGATACATTTCTTTTTTATACTGAAGAACAGTCCATGCCACTGAAATGTCTACAGTGTTATTCAAAGCAGTAACTTAATGATGACAGGAAAGAAAATCATGATATACAATTTGAGCATATGAAGAAGAAGAAGAGATCCACTGGAAGCCTTTCAGCTGGTCAATACATGCTAGAAAGTGAATACTGCACTTAGAACTAGTCCTCTAGCTACACTGTTTCCCAAACAGGACCCTTGATGTACACAGTTAATATGACAGGGAGTACATAGAGAAGAAGCTTGAGCTACATATGAAATGTCCTGTAACCAGAAACTATAGACTCTATTGTCATAAGGCTGAGCTTCAATATAGTGCCACATGGCCAGGTCAGCAACACTGAAAGGGTGCTTCACCCATTCCAAGCACGCAAGTATGTGACTAACTGATGTTATACCTCAAGAGGGATGAATGAGTAGTGCCATAACAAGATACGTGTCCAGTGCCATACCCACAAAAGGATGGATGACCAGTGACACAGTCAAGCATGAATGACCATGTCATACCTAGAGAAGGATGGATGACAAGTGCCATACCCAATAAGAATGAATGCCTAGTTCTATACCCAAAAAATGGTGTATGGCCATGGCCACACCCAAAGAAGGGTGACCAGTGTAATTCTCAAAGAAGACTGCATGACCACAAAAGTATGGATGACCAGTGCCATATCCAAAGAACGATAAGTGACCATTACCATATTAAGAAAGTGTTGGATAACTAGATACATTAACACTAGATGATCTTGAAGTCAAGACCCACAGCCCTATATAGAGAAAGTTTCATGTCAGAGTTAATTCTGCTGATGTGAAGACTATTGCTTCAAAGGTGGGGGCACAAGTGGTTTCCTTAAAGACTAGTTTTGTGAGACAGGAATAGATGTGCAAACCTGAATTTACATTTTTCCAGAATTCTTATTAAATATGGGTACTGAATGATGGGCCATGGCTCTGAATTTTTTCTTTGATAGAGTTTGTTATAGGTTTTGTGTTTTGATCAAACTCCCTGAACGCACTGGTGATTATTAATTAAGAAGTTTTATTTATATTTATCTATATATATATATATATATATATATATATATATATATATAAAGATATATATAAAGCACACTTCATTTTCCACTTATAGCCATTGTATCTCCATAAAGTAAAGAAATCAAGCAGAATCGTACACACTCATTCCTCACTAACAGATACCAGACTCTGACTATGTAACCACCCCAGCACTCACAAAACTTCTTATAATCTTGTATACACTTAAACAGAGCTATATTTAATTTACACTTACATAGACAACCCAGGACAAATATATTTCACCGTCACTTTTGCATAGACAATCCAACTTGTAGACTGACTACTCTCACAAATCAGCACAATGTTTATTACAGTTAGACCAGCAGGCATACATTTGTCTTTGGAAGACCTGCAGACTTATGTTGTCAGCCCCAGCTGTGTGAATGATGCTGACTGTTTGTTACTTTGTTACTTGGGTTTCCTATGCCTGATGCACATTCTTTGCATGATGGGTAAGGACAGCCTGGGTGTAGGTTTGCATGTGTCACTTTTACTGTAGTGCTTTTGTTTTGAGTTGTCCCAAAGCTACAATCAAACTGTTACCTCTTGGCCAGTGCAGCTGTGCACTAAGCCCTTCTTCATCTAGCATGGTCATCCTCTGTGGTTTGGTCCTCCACTGACTCCTTATCTAACTCACTCCTCATGTCTGGTGTGGTGGGAAAAAAATTCCTCCTGCATATGCCCTCCTGCTGCAACTGTTTTCTCAATATTATGTTGTGTAGTATTGCATATACTGAGAGTTATATTTACACATATTCCAGAGTAATACTAAAAGGTACCACCAGAGACATCAAGGCAGCAAAATCCTGCCTTTAACATGACGCAGTGATGACCCGGGTTGTTACAGTGCATGGTTTGTAGATTCCTGATTAGTGTCATCAACCATTACCCCAGGTAATATAGAACATTACCAAAAAGATGCCACTGATGAAATACACCCCTTCATAAACCATTTATACAAGTCACATGTGTCATATGTGGAAGTCATCCATCTGTCTGGGTGGCCTGCAGACATGTTATAAATTATATTCAATTTGTTATAGACCACCTGTCCATTTATGAAGTGATAACCTTTATGCTTTACATCCCTACTTCTCCAAGTTGGTATGTATAATTAGGAGGTAGTGTGTATGTGTGTGTGTGTGGGGGGGGGGCTTGCCCGTTTATAAAACATTATTTTATGTTGCTTTTTATTGTTCTGTACATCAATCTTTTAACAATTATGTTTCTTTTTCTGCTCATCTAAGCATTCACTTTTTATTGGGTAATCCTTTATTGATATTTCACAATTTTGTGTGCACGAGTATCATTATAAAGACCAGATATGGCTGTAGCCCATATGTAGCAATGTGAACTATCATTACTTCACTCAGTACACTCTTTGCCAGCTAGTATAACGTGTGCATATTCTTAAGGAGGCCAAAAGCAGGCTCCATGCCACTGGCATCGTGTTGATCTTTAGTTGTCCAGGCAACTATTAAAATTATTTATTTTAGGAAAAGACTACAGAGATGTTTCACATAAAAAATCTTACCTGGAATGCTGGTATGCTGACACCAAAATTCTGGTCCTTCCTGCCGCTGTCATCTTCAGTTTCTGGTCCACTCCACTGTTGTACATCTGTGGTCTTTCCTGCTGTTCTTTTCTGCTACTTTGTTGCATCACTCTACTTTCTAGAGCTCTAGTTGTTGCTGATGAAACTTCTTGAAAGAATAATCCTAAAACACTCTAAGAAGATGGTTTGGTCCAAAGTGAATAGTGCTATAGGACTGTTCTTTTAAGCAATCCAGAGCAAAAGATTGTTGAGGTCTAGGAAGTAGAGATGATATGTTTGTGGTAGGCTGGACCTTGTGAATCTGGATGGTTTTCACCTTTTTTGTCACCTCCAGAGAAACTTCTCTAAGTATTTTAGGGTTTTTTCTCAATAAATTACAGTTACAGCTAGGAGAACAATGCCAAACTTAACTAAGCTGACTAATTTAATTTACACTACTACAGCAACTATGCCATGAATTACTCAGAGAAGGCAGTAAGATACCAGTGGATATGCAAATCCACATAGTAAGTAGCCTTCTGAGTAAATTTGGTGGGGTTTTATTCATTAGTAGGGTTATTCAAAAAAGCCACGATTTTATAGATAAGACTTTACTTGTAAAAAAGGTACAGTTGGCAGGAGTGATTACTTCCTTTGTATTTCTTTTGTCTTGTTATGATTGACTGACTTATTTGATTGCACCAACTAGCTTAATATGAACCGGCCAGGATGTGGGAATATAAAGACTTGTGTTCATGGTGTTACTCGTTCTGAAGAAGTCCTGTAATTAGAGAACGAAAGCGCTTAACTTTTACATTGTGATAAAGTTTATTTAGAGTGGCACTTGGCTCTGAAGTTCTTTCTCTTCCTTTTTTGTGTTTTAAAGTTACCAGTTTGTTCTTTGTGGATCTTATTTCTAGACTTATCTAAAGCCTTTGACACAGTTTGTCAGAGCAAACTTATACTTCAATTGTCCTCATTAGGTCTCTCTCAGCCCACCCTTCCATAATTCAAAAGCTGCCTATCCAATATCTATCAGTCAGTAAAATGGCAGTCCACCCTCTCTCCATACCTCTGAGTCACCACCAGTGTACCACAAGGCTCTATCCTTGGTTCCCTCGTCTTTAACATTCTCACCAATACCTTCCACACATCCACACAACAGGCCTCCCTTATACAGTACACAGATGACTCCACACTCATGTGCACATCTGTCAACATGGCACACTTCCAATAAATTGCTCAGAAAGCTTTAACAGCAACTGAAACATGGCTTTGTAACTCATAACTCCTGCTCAACCCTCAAAAAAAATACTACTTTTCCCCTTAAATCCCTCTCTCATAAAGAACAAATTTTAAAGTCCTCTCTCTTGAAAATACAACCATTGAAGTCACTTCTCATAGCAAATTATTAGGAAAGATAATGGATGATAATCTTCAATACGACCTGCATATAAAATAAATTGCATAAGGAAAAACTCATCAAGAACTAAGGAAGCTTTATGGAGCCAAAAACTTTCTCAATGATGCAATTAAAGCTACACTTGCTACTATTTATCTCCTTCCCACACTTCCTTATGTCACTCCCATCCTTACTAACCACCAGGCATCACAAAAATCAAAACCTGAACAATGTTATAACAAAGTTGCTAAATTTGCAGCAAATACCCCTTTAAGAACACACCACTGCATAGCACTAAAAAGCCTAAACTCATTAGAACTACCCCATCAACTAACATATACACAGCTTCTTACCACCTGTAAAATTATCCAGAATCCATCTGCTTCTCTGGTACTAAATAACATTCTACGCAACTATGTTCCCAGTCGGTCATTACGATTCAGTGACCAAAAACATCTGTCTTCTGGGTATTGTCTGTACTCATACTATGTTGCTAAGGCCTGGAACTCATGGATTATCTCTATCCCCCAGGTCAGTACCTTCCCTCCCATCCTCCAAAGCCATTCTGAAAGACGTCCTAGCCAGAAGTTGTCTCTGTTCTTGCTCAATACCAGGATACTCAAAAAACAACCAGTCCTTGGTATGATACTGACCGCTCCACAACTAGTAGTCCAAAAAAAATGAACAGCACCAGGATAAACTATATCCATAAATGTGGACAAATATGTATTCATACATTACATCTACTTATAGATTCATAGATTAGTACTAGGCTAACTGCTCTTGTGGGCCATTTTAAGCCTAGACAATTACCTTGTGTAAGAATCAAACCCTGCACCATCTGTCTCTAAGGTAAACACCTTAACCATTGTACCATCCTCCCACCCTTTCCCTTCTTCACTTATTTCCTTACTTCTATCAATTTCTCGCCCCTGGCCTCCTCTCTAAATATACCGTAAGACCGCTTTTCTCACACTTCATATTGCAATTCCTGTTTGTATTATTCTAACTTACCTTTAATTTCTCTATAAACTGGCTAAAACTTCTCTAACTATTAAATCATTATCATATAACTTGTATCTATTTCTAACCAATGTTTTAATATTTTATGTCTAATCTGGTATAATTATTTAAACTGTAGTTTTTTTTGTTTTATTTGTAAAAATGTAAAATTATTGTTCATAATATTATTTTTGTAATACTTTAAAATGGCTTCAGTTGGTCGTTTGTGTTCACCTTAAAATGGGCTCATACTCATTCGGACTTTCCTGGTAAACAAATGTCAATAAATAAATAAACAAATAAACATGATCCAGATATAGTCAGATTAACTGAGGATTATTCAAGTTACCTTAATGTGTAATCTTTTATGTGAATTTTTGGCATGATGCAATATTTTTCAAGTCCATTTCTAAATTGTCAGATATAAAAATATGTCTAAGTAAGCTACCACAGAATGACATTATTTACATTTTAGTCAATAGCTTTGTAAGATTTAAAAGACTGAAGCTTCTTCTTCCCCTTCTTTACAGTTCAGTGATATGATATAATGTAATTCTGCAAGTAGGTGCAAATAAACAAGGAATAGGTGTAGTTTTAGTGCAGGATGGCAGGCTGATAGCTTATATGGCAATACTGTTGACTGATACTTAGATATAATTTGTTCAGACTGAAAAGGAAATGTTGACATAGTTTTTGGTTGTCAAATGCTCTGTGACTATATCTATAGTAAAACAGTCATTATGTAATCAGATCACAGGCCATTTCAAAGTAAATTAAGAAATCTCTTCACAATGTCAGGGAATGTTACTGTCTGCAAAACTATGACGTACAAGTTCAGTATAATCCAGGAAAACTAATTCATATTGTTGATACCCTGGGCAGCACACATTTAAAGATCTGTAAAGAAGAATTAATAGACAAATATATTTAAGTTATTTGGACTGTTTATGCCCACTGAGATGTTTGGAAGAGCTTACATTCAGAATGAGGCAGTCTTCTGAGCTACAGCACTTACATGATGTAATAGTGAATTGGTGTCCATATTGAGGTGAAATTATTTTTGTTCAAGTTTATTGTTTAAGTGTGATGGCTATTTTTCTTACTCATCTACATGAAGCGATGTTAAGTAAGATGCAACATCACATTTGGAAATCAAATGTAAAGGCAGGTCAGGGCTCACGATGCTGTTTACAGGCCTAGAGTGTCTGAACAGATTGAACCAATGGTATAAAGGTGTGATATTTGTAATATATTCAGAAATCAAATTCAGCCAAAGGAAATGATATCACATGAAATTCTGAAATTTCCTTGGATGAGCAAGGGAACAGGTTCATTCTGATACAGAGATGTACATTGCCTTCTGTGTGTATATTACTACTATAAATATCCACGTTGTACAGCTACTTAAAAATACAAGTCATAGTACTGTCACAGTAATGATGTCTCTTTTCTTGAGACGTGGTATTCCTGTTGAAGAGATATCAGATAAATGTCCACATTTTATTTCTGAATAATTTTGCAAATTTGTGAAATAGTAGGAATTCAAATAAACTACTTCCAGTTCCAGGTGTGCACAGAGTAATACACAAGTAAAACAATTGTTCACTGAAATGTCTTATTAAGAAATGTGATGCTTCAAAAAAGTCTGACTTTTTCTCAGTTTGAGCAAAAGCATACCATTATTCTCTACAGGCATACCATCGGTTGATTTGTTGAAAGATAAACAAACAAAGGAGGGAGAGTACATTAACACATTTCTTAAACCAGAATTAAGCTAGGAAATACAGCCCCTCGTCAGAGTCAAGGGGCACACCACTAAAAAAATGAGTGTTTCAGCTAGGAATTGAACCAAGACCAATACCCTCCAGAGAACTGTTCTGACTGCTCTACCATTAAGCTAATGACAATGACTTGATGTCATCCTTTAGTGAACCCACTAATGAATTTGTTACTAGAGGCTACTCTGAGTCTGAGATTACCTCAGAGTGGGATGAGGTATTACTGCACAGAGGCGACTCAGCAACGCCATATTTCTCTGGAAGTGACTACAAAGTCGATAAAAATATTGAAGGGTCGAGTAATGTTTTGAGCATGAGTTATACGTATTCTAATGATGTTCGTTCTATTTATGAGGTTATTCAGAAGCACTGGCATGTTCTTATGTGTGATGAAAGATATAAAGAATTACTAGGTGAAGTTCCTATATTTTGTTTTAAAAACAACAATTCTTTGAAGAAGATGTTATGCCTTAAACCCTTTCTTAGGAATACCTGCACACCTGGTAGAACAGGGACTCATCCTTGTAAGTCATGCAGTTCCAACAACTATATTCGTGAATCTGACATGTTTGTACATCCTGATACTAAGAGGGTTCTAACGAAAGGAGATACTGCCAGCACAGTTAGCTGGAATTTTGTAAATAATTATATGTCATTGGTGAATATCGAAATGATTTATACAAGATGCTTGTGTTACAAATGTATTAGAACTGTATGTCATGTGTATATCAAAATGCTTCTACAGACTTGTGTGTTGAAAAGGTATTTGTAGAGTGCTGTGTCTGAAATGTTATCACAGTGTGCTCTACTGGAAGAGAACAGAAATGTACCTGCACTGTTATAACTGTTTAAATGTATATGCTTAAAAGAGGAAACTGTAGGGTTAACTTCAGTCCAGCAAACTTTAGAAAAATAACTGAAACTAAATTACTTTATAGGCTACGCAATAAAGAGGTTATCTCTCAGGTTTTCAATGCAGCTAGAGACATAAAGTCTGTACTAAGAAGATTTCCTTATTGTCCTTGGAGTGAACTAATTGCTACTTTTGAAGCATGAAGGAATGCAGTTGCTTTATGACTTCCAACATCTGCCAAAGATCTGAGGAAAAGCCCTTGTCTGTACATTTTTACAGGTAGACAGACCTCGATGCTTTGCCAGAGATGGCCTGCATCTGTCACCCCTGGTCTTCCGGATACTGGTGATGGCTCTTTCCACCCCTGTAGTGCCTTTTTAGGTGGTGTTCCAAGGACCAAATTACCACCATAACAGCTACAAACAAATGCAATCTGAGGGTCAGGCTGCTCAATGCTAGAAGTCTAAATCTCAAAATGCACTTGCTCAAGACACTCCTTAAAATGGAGAACATTGACATTTGTGCTCTAACAGAGACTTGGTTTAAAGCAGCAGAAAGCACCCCTGCACTACCAGGCTATAACTCGTTCCACACCTTTCCGCCCCAAAACTTGGACCGAAGCTCCAAAGGCAGTGGTGTTTCCATATTCATAAAGGATGCACACACCTCCAGACTGGTAGCCCAACATAATGCATCAGAGATACATCGGGTGCAGCTAACATTGGGTAAGACAGCAATTCAGGTTGTAGCCTGCTATAGGTCCCCAACCATGTCCCAAGACTCACACTCCACATTCCTAAGCACCCTGGAGAATATTAAGGACCAACCTAACACTCTCATACTGGGCGACTTCAACTACTCCTACATTAACTGGGAAAACTACTCGTGTGCCAATCCACTTTCCCAACTTTTCCTGGAATTCATTAATTCCAATGCCCTGGACCAGTTTGTTCCTACCCCCACTAGAGGTGGTCATTACTAACATGGGCGACCATTGCTCTACACCAATAGTCAACTCCTCCCTGGTTAGATCCAACCACAAACTAATCACCTTGGAAATACACATCCCTCCTACCCCCCGCAAAGGTAACCACCACGAAAAACTTCTTCAAAGCTAACTTTGGGCTCCTAAAAACAGAGGTGGCTAACTTCACGGCACCCATGCAAATGGAGAATAGTTGCATGACCGCCGAATCATACACCAATGCACTGTACAAACACGTACACAAATGCATGGATCTCGCCATACTCAATAGAGCCAAGATGCTCTCCTCCAAAAAAAGGAATCCAATCTGGTGGTCACCTGCCATAAACAAACTCTTCAACAGAAGGAGGAAACTGATGCAGAATAAGGTGAAGTCCCAAGACTGGAAAAACTCCCTTATCAGCCACAACAAAAAGTTGAGATCCTTCATCAAATCCTCTAAAGCTATCTATGAAAACAGGATTGCAGCAGATAGTAAAGACAAGCACAAGGCCTTCTATAGTTATGTAAAGAATCTCCACGGCAATACCCAGATTTGCTCTGAGCTACTGCACAATGGTACCTTCTATACCGAGCCAACAGATATTGCCAATATACTGGCTGACAGATTCAGTGCCAACTTTACCTCCCCCCCAAAGGACCAATCACAATACCAGTAGATTGCCAGGCAGCCAGTATTACTGCTGCACAGGTTAAAACAGCACTGTCCAAGGCCAAGAATACAGCTTCTATGGGACCTGACAATATCCCTGGCTGTGTTCTACATGAAATACAGAGTGAACTGTCACCTCACCTGTGTGCCCTGTTTAATCACAGCCTCACCTCAGGCTTTGTCCCCAGTGAATGGTGCACTGCTACAGTCATCCCTCTCCACAAAGGAGGACAATTACAGACCCTGGGAACTACCACCTCATTACTCTGACGAGTCGGATATGCAAAGCTATGGAATGCATTATCATGGACCTGATAAACAAGGATATAGGGAATCTCCAAACTCTGGATCCCACACATTTTCGTTAAGTGTCACGTTGATGCTTAGATCTGCCTATTGTATGTAAAATGTCAAGTCTTATTTTTTAACATTACTACTATTTTTGTATTAACATCTGTGTTTTAGTTAAGTTCATGCAATGGTTAATTTTAAATGCATGTAATTATTATGGGGGAGGAGTGAAATTTGGTCACTGGTGTACTATCCAATTGACTTGCAGGAGTGTGTATTTAAATTTGTAATTCTGTAATGCACTTTATTCTGAAGAAGTCTAATATACCGAGACAAATGTGTTGAATCCTTTGTAATATAAGACTTTGTACCATTGTTGGTGCTTGTGGTGAGTCAGGCTTTCAACTGCATGTTTATTGTTTTATTACTTTTAAAGCATGAAGGAATGTAATTGTTTTATGACTTCCAGCATCTGCCAAAGATCTGAGGAAAAGCTTTTGTCTGCATATTGTTACAGGTAGATGCTAAATGCTGCCAGCTTCTAGCAATGGGGGTTTCGCCTGGGAACTAGAAGTCAGATGCCAAGACATTATGTCATTTTGCAAACTTTCCCAGCAGTAATATTTTAGATATTAATTTGAGAAGTCTCTCAGTGAGATAGAGCATTCTGCATTATGTCTTGGACCTGACAACAACAGAATCCATTCACCACACATCTGCCTTGCTATAATCATAATTTACTAGGGAATAGTATAATTCTTTTAGAGTCAGTCACAAATATAGTGAAGCTTAGTTTAGATATGTTTCTTTATTTGTGTGAGCCTGTATTGCAATGTTATTTTAAATATTTCCTGTGGTTTTGTACTCTGATGTCACTGTGAATATGTATTTAGTGTTGTCTTGTTTTTTTCCTGCAGTGGTGGTGCTGCGGTAGCGTTGTCGCCTCACAGCAAGACGTTGTGCCGCTCGATTCTCAGCTAGTGCGTCTTCTGTGTGGAGACATACGTGAATGGGCGTACCTTCGTTGAAGGTTGTGCATCAGGGCTGGCAACTCGGCACGTAAAAATCCACTACCAAATATTAGCAAACCGGAGTTCCGCTGTGGCGACCCCTAACTGGGAAAAGCCGAAAGACACAAACAAATTAAATATATTTAAACCTTTCATTGTGGCTGATCTGTGTAGAGATATTTAAGTTCTGAGAGTGCTTGCATATTTATTTGGTGACACTATGTGGGTCACTCCTAATAGCCTTGCTCTTGGGCAAACTACCATTTGTATTGCATTAATATTACACAGTAAGATTGGACACCCTTTGTTAAGAGCCTCAAAGTAGCTGATAATGAGTGACTGGTGGCAGATCAAACTATTTTATAGCCTGGGCAGAAGGGGGTAGAGCTAGTAAACCTGTACCAGCCTTTCCCAGGTGTGTGTGTGTGTGTGTGTGTGTGTGTGTGTGTGTGTGTGTGTGTGTGTGTGTGTAAATGAAACCTCAAAGAGTGTGTGTGTCAGCTACTTGGGCAGGGACATGAAGCACTGGTTGGACAGAGAGGGTGCTGAAGGTCTTTTCTTTGTCACTCAGCTGAGATCTCAACTCTATAGCTGTGCCAGTGGGGAGTCTTACTGGGGATCTGGAAGAAGAGGGAGAAACTAGCCCCGGACTGACTGTGGTCTCTGTGTGCTGTTAAGGAAAATTGCACTTGATGCAGAGAGCTGCATCTGGAAATACTTTGTGTGTACCTGTCATCCTCTCAGTGAACAGCCCCCAGTGTTACCAGTGGTGAGGATTGAAGCTCCTTTATTACTGGTCCAGTGGAGGGTCATCACAAGGGTTTATAAGTTTGACTTTTATGTTAACTGCAAAAGGCCTGATTTAGTATATCTGGCACTGTGTACTGTGTGTAACGATTTCTATGTAGGAAAGACAAATAGGACTTTAAGAGAATATATAAGATAACATGTATATGACATCAGTGGAAAAGATAAGAAGAATGCTTTGTCTAAGTGCATTTTAACTGCTGGGACTATGCGCAGTTTTAAATTCTCTGTGTTGGAACTTTTTAATATAAGAATCAGGAGAGGGCAAGTTAGAACTAAAGCAGAGTACATTGAGATGAAATAGATATTTAAGTTTGAAAGTGGTAAAGGCAAGGGTCTGAATGAATATGTCCCTTTAAAACTGGTACTGAAATCATGTGCATTGAGGCAGTAATTTTAAAGTATGTATTCAAATGGTGTTTGTTCTTGCTTTCGATCTGAAGAAGTGCCTCGTGAGGGTGTGAAAGTGCTAACCTTTTGTATTTTAAATATTGATTTTAACATTTTTCCATATTTTGCTTTATTAAAATTCCTGTATTTGCCATGTCAACTCGTTATTCTTTAATGAATATATTGAATAATATTGGTCCAAGGATGAAACCTTGGGATAACAATGACAATCATGGTTATAAAGAAAGATGGTGCAGATTGCATTTGTAAACAATGAGATCTATTAAGATAGATTTCAAACCATTTGACTGCTGCCTTAGGAAAAACTGTGCTGATGGAGTGTACAGAGTAATTTGGTGTGTGAGATGCTATCTATCAAAGGGGATGTGGCCAGGATGCTGACAGGTTGACAGCACACTTTCTTAGCTCTCCTATCTAAGTTATATTTCTTACAGAAAATGTCAAAATCTTGGATTTGTAGGCATTTTAAATTCATTGGGTTACCTCTACTACAGTCTTTGGAAGTCTACATTGGATTATTTTTCTTAATTATTCAATGTTTCTGTCAAAATTCAACCAGAAAGGGGTCTAACTTCTCCTCAAAATGAGTCATTCAAAGAGCACTTCACAGGACCAGTCAATGAAGAAAAAACTACAATCCTTATTGTCCACTATGCAGGATCTATCCTTGAAGTTTGATAAAATGGAGAATAAACTTGTTTCCTTTAAAGAAAAATGTACAAAATAAATAGAGCAGTTACAAGAATTAATAATGCAGCATAAGACTCAGATTGTTGACAATGAAGAGTCATTAAATTATATGAAAGGCAGACTTACTGAACAAGAACTTCAGCTTGATTTAGTCTCAAAACAAAATTCTTTGTATTAAACAAACTAGATGACCTAGAAAATAGGCCCAGAAGAAATAACCTGTGTATTTATGGATTACCAAGAAAGACTGAAGGGGGCAGTATGGTAAATGTCCTCACATCATGGCTTCCAGGCATTTTAAATTTACTTGAGTCTTTCTCTTATGGAATAGAAAGAGTCCATAGGTCATTGGCAATTCCTTCATCTTCTAACAAAGCTAATAAAAGTTTGAGGTCAATAATAGTAAGATTCCTTTCTTCCCAGGATAAAGAATAAGTACTGAAAACTGCATGGTCAGATTCACCTGTTAAATTTAAAGGCAATATATTAAGATTTGGCAATGACTACTCATCAAAATTAATCTCTAAAAGAAAAGAAATTTTACCATTAATAAAAGAAATGAAGAAGAGAAACGTCAAAGCTCATCTTTTATTTCCTGCAGGACTTAAATTCTTCTTTCCTGAAGGTGCCAGACCTTGTGATATATTGATTGCAGCTGTGTCTTTTTTAACATCTAATAAAAATTTAGACCAAACAGAATACATGGACTGGACTGGGTTTCCCCTAAAGCTTCAAGCAGAGAAGAATGACTGGAAAAAAGGAGATAAGAAGAAGAAGAAGATAGCAAATGACAAATAACTTATAAATAACTGTTTCCTATAGTTTCTCCCTTTTTGTCCCACTCACCTCACTCAAAAGGAACTACATTAGTTAAATTATAACTTTACAAAGCTACCTAATATGTATAGCAAAAATTATACTTTTTAATCAAAAGATTACAACTGAAAAAGGAAAAAGGTAAATATATTTTATTTTGTTCTTTTACTTTCATTGTTATTGACTTAACATTCTGCTAATGCCTGAAATAGTGCTATGCATATAACTAATACCTTCCAAAAAAGCAAATTGTGATAATATAGTACTCAAAAGAACAAAACAATGCTTTATCTGCTTATACCTACTGGCAGTTAGTTTTAATGTTAAAAGTCTCAAACTAACTTATAAAAGGAAATGAAAGAGACTAAAAGAGAATATGTATTCCAAGTATCACATCATAAGGTATATTCTTCTATATGGTATAGATATAGAGTGTTTTTTAACAGCCTATAATAAAGGAAGTTAAGTGAATATCTTTAACTGTTTATTTTGACAGGCAGATTTACTATAGAAATCTCAAGAAGTTCCATGCCTTATACAAAAGATGTGTGCTTATGATACCAATGTTTCTCTTTAAATGTTTCATGGCTTGAACTGCATTAATGGTTGGTGTACATTTTAAATATAAAAAGGGTATTTTTTTCTGTGTGGCATCAACAAGATTATATATATATATATATATATATATATATATATATATATATATATATATGTATATGTGTGTGTGTGTGTGTGTGTGTGTGTATGGGTCCACTTTGTAATCTTAAAATACTGAAATCTGTAATTTCAGTATTTCGAAACCACAATCCCTAAACTTCACAATCCCAATACATAATATTGAGAATCACAAGACTGAAACTTCAAAATATCGAAAATGCAGTCTGCGACATTGTTATCAAGTTTTTGTAATCCTCCACTGAGAGCATATTAACCATGTAAGACCATGTACTCCTTTCCAGGTGGAAGATAACTGACTTGTGATCCACAAAACATACATAACACAATCCTGTAAAGTATATAGTGAAATTGTGCTTAGCTGTTAATTAAATAATGGACTCCCACAGTACATAATCCATTCTAACAGTGCACAATTCGTTTTGCATGTAATAGAAACTTGCATTTGCAAAAGACTAGCAATAGCTTTCAGGAAGTCCTGTGTACTGTTCGAATTCTTGTTCTGTAAAATAGTCTGAAACTGGCTGTGCCTCTGCAAGAGTCTTCTCCTTTTTAGGTGACAGGGACATCCACTTGCTAGTGTACTTCTCAATCCATCCACCCTATCCTGTTCTCTGGTCAATGCCATCATTAGCACCGATAAATCCATTGCCTTAGCACCCAGTAAACATATTAACCATTGGTGCCATGCCTCCACCGAGTTTTGTGTGCGGGGTAAAAACAATGTATTCAGGTGATGTATAGTCCAGAAGTTAATTGGAAATAGAGGAAATCTGAAGTTCACTGTAGTACTTGTGGCAAACTCTCTTTTTTCCTGAACATGTAACAATCTGAAAAGTATTGCACTAATTCCTTACTTTATATAGGAAAATACTTTTTTAATGACTGAAAGGCTGGTAGCACATATTCTTCTGGCAAAAAAGCTAATGCTATCAGGCTTTTAACAGACAGCTGAAATGACATATCATTGTTATACAGGGAAGCTAATCCCAGCTGTTGCACCTTCCTCCATATATTCCCTCCAAAATGAAAAAGGCAGCTGTTCGACATCACTCCATTTATGTTACCCTTTATGCTTTTAATTGTGGCAAATTTCAAAATCACACAATACATACTGTAAACTACGTTCTAATCCACATTCTGCCATTAGATGGAAAACACAGACCCACATGTAATTATATGCTTTCAATGACTTGTTACTCATAAGGCAGTACAGGAGAGGCACAGATTTACTATATCCCCCATATTTAATCAAACATGTATACTATAAAGTTGGCAACATATGAGCCCCTTATAAAAGAATGTGCCATCCATCAGCCAAATAGTTGCTGTACTAAGGTCAGATAAGTTGTCAGGCGTGGCGAACAAGACAGTATTTTCACCACTGTCATCTATTACTCGTTTCTCTACAAAGGTACTGTTTTTTATGGGCTATTCCTGTACATTTAATATATGTAAAGCAATGTTTGGATTGCCTTTCCATACATTGTTTTTCCGTCTCTTTCCACTTGTTGAACCAAAGCATTTCTACTAGGCAGATCAGGTACAACATCTAATGAGGTGAAAGCTAATGCACCTTCCACTAGAAGACATGGTGTATGTCATGATACTGCTGCCCTGTGTTTTAATTCACTGCAAAGTTATATTTGTGCGCTTCACTGTTAGGTACAGTTAACGTAACTAACCTACCTTTACATTGCATAGCTGGCTTCCACTTACAGCACAAAAATATTTTTTTGGACTAGCACTCCGTTCAAGATGGAAAACATATCCATCTACGATGAGGACTTCTCTCCATTTCTGGGACGGGGTTGTTTGATAAATGCTACCTATCATTCCTAGTAGGGATACGTCGCAGTAGCCATGTTTGATTTTGTACAGCATGCACCCTCGTAAAGTTGCACAAGGTATTTTTATACTCTTTACAGGATTCTGATAGTCGAGATTGCAGACTTTTGAGATTATGGTTTTGAATACTGAAATCTGAGATTTCAGTATTTCGAGATTAGAGAGTGGACCCATATATATATGTATATATATATATATATATATATATATATGTATAGATCCCTATCATATGATAGAAACCTCATTTGACTGAAATGTATTTGACTGAAACCATACTTGACTGAAACTCATAACACTGAATTTCAACATACTAAATTGTAAACTAGACCATATAAAACCAGACTAGGTGGAGGGCTATGCCCCCAACACCCCACCCAATGTGGGGGGGTGTTCCCCCCATACCCCCAACTATATATATTAACTCCAGGATCGCACTGCAGTGGGGAAAAGTTGCATATACCTTTTACTTGCTTTACAGTCATCTACATGCTGCCACTACTATGCCCTTTTCCCCCCGTAGTGCGATCCTGGAGTTAGTATATATAGTTAGGGGGGTGTGGAGGGTGCAGCCCCCACTTTGGGGGGTGTGGGTGGCATAGCCCCCCATCTAGTCTGGTTTTATATGGTCCTGTTTAAAATTTAGTATGTTAAAATTCAGTATTATGGGTTTCAGTCTTATGGGTTTCAGTCAAGTGACTTTTCAGTCTTTTGAAGTTTCAGTCTTATGGTCTCAGTCAAATGCGATTCAGTCAAATGAGGTTTCTATCATATGATGGGGATCCATATATATATATATATATATATATATATATATATATATGTAATTTAACAGCAATGAAATTCATCTTGTGACTGAAAACTTGTTTTAAGTGCATAGAGTTTGTTTGGACTACATAGACAGTTATATAGAGGTAGCGAAAGCTGTTAAACACTCCACGAACTCGAAACACATTCAAAAATGTTCAAATTACTTACTTACTTATTTCTTGGCTTTCTGCTGAGGTCATGAACTGAAACACTTATTTTCTTGCTCTCAAGATGGAATTTTGCAATGTTAGTCTATTCAGAAGCTTAAAATCCCTTTGCAAACTTGAGAGTGCTTCAAAATAAAATAAACAGCTGAGGTATGATGTAAGCAATTGGGTTAAAGGGCAGCCATGAGCTGTTTGAAATTTTCAGCTTCTTAAAGGGATAGTTACTTAATTCATATAAAAATGTACTTGAACCAGATTAAAAGTAATGAGAGATTTGTTAACAAACAAATCAGTGAAATCATAAAATAGACACAGTATATTTAATTTAACTTTAAACAGTTTAATATTTGCTTTAAGTGAATGAAATAAGATAAAATAAACAAAAATAAATGATGATGTAAAGCAGGTGGAGCTATTTCTCACTATAACACTGATAGCTACATTGGGTTTAATTATAGAAAAGGAACTTCTTCATACAATTATATAAGACTATACCTGTATATTGTTTATCCAGATAAATCTGAATGACAAAGTAATAGTTCATTCTTAGAAGAATAAGTTTTAATAAATAACAGCTATAGAATAATACAGGTAAATACTGAATGTCATTCTAAATTAAATTATCTTAATATTAAATAGTATAGTTATATGAAGGTGTTTAAAGTATTCACTTAGGTTTAAAGTTGTACATTGTTAAGAAAAGTATATTAAAAAACCAAATTAGAAAAACAAACAAATCATGCAATTTTTCAATTACTAAAACTAAAGTTAAAAAAATTGGCTTTATTTTTCTTAAAAAAAACCCTTTCTTTTTTCCCTAAAAATTTGAAAAGGGCGTTTTTTGGTTTTAAGGTTTTAAGTTTTTGGGGCAAAAAATTAAAAAAAACCATTTGGGGGAAATTTTTTTTCAAATTTTTTAAAGGAAAAAGGGTTTTAAATAAAAAGGGGGCTCACGATGCTGTTTACAGGCCTAGAGTGTCTGAACAGATTGAACCAATGGTATAAAGGTATGATATTTGTAATATATTCAGAAATCAAATTCAGCCAAAGGAAATGATATCACATGAAATTCTGAAATTTCCTTGGATGAGCAAGGGAACAGGTTCATTCTGATACAGAGATGTACATTGCCTTCTGTGTGTATATTACTACTATAAATATCCACGTTGTACAGCTACTTAAAAATACAAGTCATAGTACTGTCACAGTAATGATGTCTCTTTTCTTGAGACGTGGTATTCCTGTTGAAGAGATATCAGATAAATGTCCACATTTTATTTCTGAATAATTTTGCAAATTTGTGAAATAGTAGGAATTCAAATAAACTACTTCCAGTTCCAGGTGTGCACAGAGTAATACACAAGTAAAACAATTGTTCACTGAAATGTCTTATTAAGAAATGTGATGCTTCAAAAGTCTGACTTTTCTCAGTTTGAGCAAAAGCATACCATTATTCTCTACAGGCATACCATCGGTTGATTTGTTGAAAGATAAACAAACAAAGGAGGAGAGTACATTAACACATTTCTTAAACCAGAATTAAGCTAGAAATACAGCCCCTCGTCAGAGTCAAGGGGCACACCACTAAAAAAATGAGTGTTTCAGCTAGGAATTGAACCAAGACCAATACCCTCCAGAGAACTGTTCTGACTGCTCTACCATTAAGCTAATGACAATGACTTGATGTCATCCTTTAGTGAACCCACTAATGAATTTGTTACTAGAGGCTACTCTGAGTCTGAGATTACCTCAGAGTGGGATGAGGTATTATTACTGCACAGAGGCGACTCAGCAACGCCATATTTCTCTGGAAGTGACTACAAAGTCGATAAAAATATTGAAGGGTAGAGTAATGTTTTGAGCATGAGTTATACGTATTCTAATGATGTTAGTTCTATTTATGAGGTTATTCAGAAGCACTGGCATGTTCTTATGTGTGATGAAAGATATAAAGAATTACTAGGTGAAGTTCCTATATTTTGTTTTAAAACAACAATTCTTTGAAGAAGATGTTATGCCTTAAACCCTTTCTTAGGAATACCTGCACACCTGGTAGAACAGGGACTCATCCTTGTAAGTCATGCAGTTCCAACAACTATATTCGTGAATCTGACATGTTTGTACATCCTGATACTAAGAGGGTTCTAACGAAAGGAGATACTGCCAGCACAGTTAGCTGGAATTTTGTAAATAATTATATGTCATTGGTGAATATCGAAATGATTTATACAAGATGCTTGTGTTACAAATGTATTAGAACTGTATGTCATGTGTATATCAAAATGCTTCTACAGACTTGTGTGTTGAAAAGGTATTTGTAGAGTGCTGTGTCTGAAATGTTATCACAGTGTGCTCTACTGGAAGAGAACAGAAATGTACCTGCACTGTTATAACTGTTTAAATGCATATGCTTAAAAGAGGAAACTGTAGGGTTAACTTCAGTCCAGCAAACTTTAGAAAAATAACTGAAACTAAATTACTTTATAGGCTACGCAATAAAGAGGTTATCTCTCAGGTTTTCAATGCAGCTAGAGACATAAAGTCTGTACTAAGAAGATTTCCTTATTGTCCTTGGAGTGAACTAATTGCTACTTTTGAAGCATGAAGGAATGCAGTTGCTTTATGACTTCCAACATCTGCCAAAGATCTGAGGAAAAGCCCTTGTCTGTACATTTTTACAGGTAGACAGACCTCGATGCTTTGCCAGAGATGGCCTGCATCTGTCACCCCTGGTCTTCCGGATACTGGCGATGGCTCTTTCCACCCCTGTAGTGCCTTTTTAGGTGGTGTTCCAAGGACCAAATTACCACCATAACAGCTACAAACAAATGCAATCTGAGGGTCAGGCTGCTCAATGCTAGAAGTCTAAATCTCAAAATGCACTTGCTCAAGACACTCCTTAAAATGGAGAACATTGACATTTGTGCTCTAACAGAGACTTGGTTTAAAGCAGCAGAAAGCACCCCTGCACTACCAGGCTATAACTCGTTCCACACCTTTCCGCCCCAAAACTTGGACCGAAGCTCCAAAGGCAGTGGTGTTTCCATATTCATAAAGGATGCACACACCTCCAGACTGGTAGCCCAACATAATGCATCAGAGATACATCGGGTGCAGCTAACATTGGGTAAGACAGCAATTCAGGTTGTAGCCTGCTATAGGTCCCCAACCATGTCCCAAGACTCACACTCCACATTCCTAAGCATCCTGGAGAATATTAAGGACCAACCTAACACTCTCATACTGGGCGACTTCAACTACTCCTACATTAACTGGGAAAACTACTGGGTGTGCCAATCCACTTTCCCAACTTTTCCTGGAATTCATTAATTCCAATGCCCTGGACCAGTTTGTTCCTACCCCCACTAGAGGTGGTCATTACTAACATGGGCGACCATTGCTCTACACCAATAGTCAACTCCTCCCTGGTTAGATCCAACCACAAACTAATCACCTTGGAAATACACATCCCTCCTACCCCCCGCAAAGGTAACCACCACGAAAAACTTCTTCAAAGCTAACTTTGGGCTCCTAAAAACAGAGGTGGCTAACTTCATGGCACCCATGCAAATGGAGAATAGTTGCATGACCGCCGAATCATACACCAATGCACTGTACAAACACGTACACAAATGCATGGATCTCGCCATACTCAATAGAGCCAAGATGCTCTCCTCCAAAAAAAGGAATCCAATCTGGTGGTCACCTGCCATAAACAAACTCTACAACAGAAGGAGGAAACTGATGCGGAATAAGGTGAAGTCCCAAGACTGGAAAAACTCCCTTATCAGCCACAACAAAAAGTTGAGATCCTTCATCAAATCCTCTAAAGCTATCTATGAAAACAGGATTGCAGCAGATAGTAAAGACAAGCACAAGGCCTTCTATAGTTATGTAAAGAATCTCCACGGCAATACCCAGATTTGCTCTGAGCTACTGCACAATGGTACCTTCTATACCGAGCCAACAGATATTGCCAATATACTGGCTGACAGATTCAGTGCCAACTTTACCTCCCCCCCAAAGGACCAATCACAATACCAGTAGATTGCCAGGCACCCAGTATTACTGCTGCACAGGTTAAAACAGCACTGTCCAAGGCCAAGAATACAGCTTCTATGGGACCTGACAATATCCCTGGCTGTGTTCTACATGAAATACAGAGTGAACTGTCACCTCACCTGTGTGCCCTGTTCAATCACAGCCTCACCTCAGGCTTTGTCCCCAGTGAATGGTGCACTGCTACAGTCATCCCTCTCCACAAAGGAGGACGATTACAGACCCTGGGAACTACCACCCCATTACTCTGACGAGTCGGATATGCAAAGCTATGGAATGCATTATCATGGACCTGATAAACAAGGATATAGGGAATCTCCAAACTCTGGATCCCACACATTTTCGTTAAGTGTCACGTTGATGCTTAGATCTGCCTATTGTATGTAAAATGTCAAGTCTTATTTTTTAACATTACTACTATTTTTGTATTAACATCTGTGTTTTAGTTAAGTTCATGCAATGGTTAATTTTAAATGCATGTAATTATTATGGGGGAGGAGTGAAATTTGGTCACTGGTGTACTATCCAATTGACTTGCAGGAGTGTGTATTTAAATTTGTAATTCTGTAATGCACTTTATTCTGAAGAAGTCTAATATACCGAGACAAATGTGTTGAATCCTTTGTAATATAAGACTTTGTACCATTGTTGGTGCTTGTGGTGAGTCAGGCTTTCAACTGCATGTTTATTGTTTTATTACTTTTAAAGCATGAAGGAATGTAATTGTTTTATGACTTCCAGCATCTGCCAAAGATCTGAGGAAAAGCTTTTGTCTGCATATTGTTACAGGTAGATGCTAAATGCTGCCAGCTTCTAGCAATGGGGGTTTCGGCCTGGGAACTAGAAGTCAGATGCCAAGACATTATGTCATTTTGCAAACTTTCCCAGCAGTAATATTTTAGATATTAATTTGAGAAGTCTCTCAGTGAGATAGAGCATTCTGCATTATGTCTTGGACCTGACAACAACAGAATCCATTCACCACACATCTGCCTTGCTATAATCATAATTTACTAGGGAATAGTATAATTCTTTTAGAGTCAGTCACAAATATAGTGAAGCTTAGTTTAGATATTTTTCTTTATTTGTGTGAGCCTGTATTGCAATGTTATTTTAAATATTTCCTGTGGTTTTGTACTCTGATGTCACTGTGAATATGTATTTAGTGTTGTCTTGTTTTTTTCCTGCAGTGGTGGTGCTGCTTGGTGGCGTTGTCGCCTCACAGCAAGGCGTTGTGCCGCTCGATTCTCAGCTAGTCGTCTTCTGTGTGGAGACATCGTGAATGGGCGTACCTTAGTTGAAGGTTGTGCATCAGGGCTGGCAACTCGGCACGTAAAAATCCACTACCAAATATTAGCAAACCGGAGTTCCGCTATGGCGACCCCTAACCGGGAAAAGCCGAAAGACACAAACAAATTAAATATATTTAAACCTTTCATTGTGGCTGATCTGTGTAGAGATATTTAAGTTCTGAGAGTGCTTGCATATTTATTTGGTGACACTATGTGGGTCACTCCTAATAGCCTTGCTCTTGGACAAACTACCATTTGTATTGCATTAATATTACACAGTAAGATTGGACACCCTTTGTTAAGAGCCTCAAAGTAGCTGATAATGAGTGACTGGTGGCAGATCAAACTATTTTATAGCCTGGGCAGAAGGGGGTAGAGCTAGTAAACCTGTACCAGCCTTTCCCAGGTGTGTGTGTGTGTGTGTGTGTGTGTGTGTGTGTGTGTGTGTGTGTAAATGAAACCTCAAAGAGTGTGTGTGTCAGCTACTTGGGCAGGGACATGAAGCACTGGTTGGACAGAGAGGGTGCTGAAGGTCTTTTCTTTGTCACTCAGCTGAGATCTCAACTCTATAGCTGTGCCAGTGGGGAGTCTTACTGGGGATCTGGAAGAAGAGGGAGAAACTAGCCCCGGACTGACTGTGGTCTCTGTGTGCTGTTAAGGAAAATTGCACTTGATGCAGAGAGCTGCATCTGGAAATACTTTGTGTGTACCTGTCATCCTCTCAGTGAACAGCCCCAGTGTTACCAGTGCTGAGGATTGAAGCTCCTTTATTACTGGTCCAGTGGAGGGTCATCACAAGGGTTTATAAGTTTGACTTTTATGTTAACTGCAAAAGGCCTGATTTAGTATATCTCGCACTGTGTACTGTGTGTAACGATTTCTATGTAGGAAAGACAAATAGGACTTTAAGAGAATATATAAGATAACATGTATATGACATCAGTGGAAAAGATAAGAAGAATGCTTTGTCTAAGTGCGTTTTAACTGCTGGGACTATCATGATTTTAAATTCTCTGTGTTGGAACTTTTTAATATAAGAATCAGGAGAGGGCAAGTTAGAATTAAAGCAGAGTACATTGAGATGAAATAGATATTTAAGTTTGAAAGTGGTAAAGGCAAGGGTCTGAATGAATATGTCCCTTTAAAACTGGTACCGAAATCATGTGCATTGAGGCAGTAATTTTAAAGTATGTATTCAAATGGTGTTTGTTCTTGCTTTCGATCTGAAGAAGTGCCTCGTGAGGGTGTGAAAGTGCTAACCTTTTGTATTTTAAATATTGATTTTAACATTTTTCCATATTTTGCTTTATTAAAATTCCTGTATTTGCCATGTCAACTGGTTATTCTTTAATGAATATATTGAATAATATTGGTCCAAGGATGAAACCTTGGGATAACAATGACAATCATGGTTATAAAGAAAGATGGTGCAGATTGCATTTGTAAACAATGAGATCTATTAAGATAGATTTCAAACCATTTGACTGCTGCCTTAGGAAAAACTGTGCTGATGGAGTGTACAGAGTAATTTGGTGTGTGAGATGCTATCTATCAAAGGGGATGTGGCCAGGATGCTGACAGGTTGACAGCACACTTTCTTAGCTCTCCTATCTAAGTTATATTTCTTACAGAAAATGTCAAAATCTTGGATTTGTAGGCATTTTAAATTCATTGGGTTACCTCTACTACAGTCTTTGGAAGTCTACATTGGATTATTTTTCTTAATTATTCAATGTTTCTGTCAAAATTCAACCAGAAAGGGGTCTAACTTCTCCTCAAAATGAGTCATTTAAAGAGCACTTCACAGGACCAGTCAATGAAGAAAAAAACTACAATCCTTATTGTCCACTATGCAGGATCTATCCTTGAAGTTTGATAAAATGGAGAATAAACTTGTTTCCTTTAAAGAAAAATGTACAAAATAAATAGAGCAGTTACAAGAATTAATAATGCAGCATAATACTCAGATTGTTGACAATGAAGAGTCATTAAATTATATGAAAGGCAGACTTACTGAACAAGAACTTCAGCTTGATTTAGTCTCAAAACAAAATTCTTTGTATTAAACAAACTAGATGACCTAGAAAATAGGCCCAGAAGAAATAACCTGTGTATTTATGGATTACCAAGAAAGACTGAAGGGGGCAGTATGGTAAATGTCCTCACATCATGGCTTCCAGGCATTTTAAATTTACTTGAGTCTTTCTCTTGTGGAATAGAAAGAGTCCATAGGTCATTGGCAATTCCTTCATCTTCTAACAAAGCTAATAAAAGTTTGAGGTCAATAATAGTAAGATTCCTTTCTTCCCAGGATAAAGAATAAGTACTGAAAACTGCATGGTCAGATTCACCTGTTAAATTTAAAGGCAATACATTAAGATTTGGCAATGACTACTCATCAAAATTAATCTCTAAAAGAAAAGAAATTTTACCATTAATAAAAGAAATGAAGAAGAGAAACGTCAAAGCTCATCTTTTATTTCCTGCAGGACTTAAATTCTTCTTTCCTGAAGGTGCCAGACCTTGTGATATATTGATTGCAGCTGTGTCTTTTTTAACATCTAATAAAAATTTAGACCAAACAGAATACATGGACTGGACTGGGTTTCCCCTAAAGCTTCAAGCAGAGAAGAATGACTGGAAAAAAGGAGATAAGAAGAAGAAGAAGAAGATAGCAAATGACAAATAACTTATAAATAACTGTTTCCTATAGTTTCTCCCTTTTTGTCCCACTCAGCTCACTCAAAAGGAACTACATTAGTTAAATTATAACTTTACAAAGCTACCTAATATGTATAGCAAAAATTATACTTTTTAATCAAAAGATTACAACTGAAAAAGGAAAAAGGTAAATATATTTTATTTTGTTCTTTTACTTTCATTGTTATTGACTTAACATTCTGCTAATGCCTGAAATAGTGCTATGCATATAACTAATACCTTCCAAAAAAGCAAATTGTGATAATATAGTACTCAAAAGAACAAAACAATGCTTTATCTGCTTATACCTACTGGCAGTTAGTTTTAATGTTAAAAGTCTCAAACTAACTTATAAAAGGAAATGAAAGAGACTAAAAGAGAATATGTATTCCAAGTATCACATCATAAGGTATATTTTTCTATATGGTATAGATATAGAGTGTTTTTTAACAGCCTATAATAAAGGAAGTTAAGTGAATATCTTTAACTGTTTATTTTGACAGGCAGATTTACTATAGAAATCTCAAGAAGTTCCATGCCTTATACAAAAGATGTGTGCTTATGATACCAATGTTTCTCTTTAAATGTTTCATGGCTTGAACTGCATTAATAGTTGGTGTACATTTTAAATATAAAAAGGGTATTTTTTTCTGTGTGGCATCAACAAGATTATATATATATATATATATATATATATATATATATATATATATATATATGTATATGTGTGTGTGTGTGTGTGTGTGTGTGTGTGTGTGTATGGGTCCACTTTGTAATCTTAAAATACTGAAATCTGTAATTTCAGTATTTCGAAACCACAATCCCTAAACTTCACAATCCCAAATGACCATAATATTGAGAATCACAAGACTAAAACTTCAAAATATCGAAAATGCAGTCTGCGACATTGTTATCAAGTTTTTGTAATCCTCCACTGAGAGCATATTAACCATGTAAGACCATGTACTCCTTTCCTGGTGGAAGAAAACTGACTTGTGATCCACAAAACATACATAACACAATCCTGTAAAGTATATAGTGAAATTGTGCTTAGCTGTTAATTAAATAATGGACTCCCACAGTACATAATCCATTCTAACAGTGCACAATTCGTTTTGCATGTAATAGAAACTTGCATTTGCAAAAGACTAGCAATAGCTTTCAGGAAGTCCTGTGTACTGTTCGAATTCTTGTTCTGTAAAATAGTCTGAAACTGGCTGTGCCTCTGCAAGAGTCTTCTCCTTTTTAGGTGACAGGGACATCCACTTGCTAGTGTACTTCTCAATCCATCCACCCTATCCTGTTCTCTGGTCAATGCCATCATTAGCACCGATAAATCCATTGCCTTAGCACCCAGTAAACATATTAACCATTGGTGCAATGCCTCCACCGAGTTCTGTGTGCGGGGTAAAAACAATGTATTCAGGTGATGTATAGTCCAGAAGTTAATTGGAAATAGGGGAAACCTGAAGTTCACTGTAGTGCTTGTGGCAAACTCTCTTTTTTCCTGAACATGTAACAATCTGAAAAGTATTGCACTAACTCCTTACTTTATATAGGAAAATACTTTTTTAATGACTGAAAGGCTGGTAGCACATATTCTTCTGGCAAAAAAGCTAATGCTATCAGGCTTTTAACAGACAGCTGAAATGACATATTATTGTTATATAGGGAAGCTAATCCCAGCTGTTGCACCTTCCTCCATATATTCCCTCCAAAATGAAAAAGGCAGCTGTTCGACATCACTCCATTTATGTTACCCTTTATGCTTTTAATTGTGGCAAATTTCAAAATCACACAATACATACTGTAAACTACGTTCTAATCCACATTCTGCCATTAGATGGAAAACACAGACCCACATGTAATTATATGCTTTCAATGACTTGTTACTCATAAGGCAGTACAGGAGAGGCACAGATTTACTATATCCCCCATATTTAATCAAACATGTATACTATAGAGTTGGCAACATATGAGCCCCTTATAAAAGAATGTGCCATCCATCAGCCAAATAGTTGCTGTACTAAGGTCAGATAAGTTGTCAGGCGTGGCGAACAAGACAGTATTTTCACCACTGTCATCTATTACTCGTTTCTCTACAAAGGTACTGTTTTTATGGGCTATTCCTGTACATTTAATATATGTAAAGCAATGTTTGGATTGCCTTTCCATACGTTGTTTTTCCGTCTCTTTCCACTTGTTGAACCAAAGCATTTCTACTAGGCAGATCAGGTACAACATCTAATGAGGTGAAAGCTAATGCACCTTCCACTAGAAGACATGGTGTATGTCATGATACTGCTGCCCTGTGTTTTAATTCACTGCAAAGTTATATTTGTGCGCTTCACTGTTAGGTAACAGTTAACGTAACTAACCTTCCTTTACATTGCATAGCTGGCTTCCACTTACAGCACAAAAATATTTTTTTGGACTAGCACTCCGTTCAAGATGGAAAACATATCCATCTACGATGAGGACTTCTCTCCATTTCTGGGACGGGGTTGTTTGATAAATGCTACCTATCATTCCTAGTAGGGATACGTCGCAGTAGCCATGTTTGATTTTGTACAGCATGCACCCTCGTAAAGTTGCACAAGGTATTTTTATACTCTTTACATGATTCTGATAGTCGAGATTGCAGACTTTTGAGATTATGGTTTTGAATACTGAAATCTGAGATTTCAGTATTTCGAGATTAGAGAGTGGACCCATATATATATATATATATATATATATATATATATATACATAGATCCCTATCATATGATAGAAACCTCATTTGACTGAAATGTATTTGACTGAAACTCATAACACTGAATTTCAACATACTAAATTGTAAACTAGACCATATAAAACCAGACTAGGTGGAGGGCTATGCCCCCAACACCCCACCCAATGTGGGGGGGTGTTCCCCCCATACCCCCAACTATATATATTAACTCCAGGATCGCACTGCAGTGGGGAAAAGTTGCATATACCTTTTACTTGCTTTACAGTCATCTACATGCTGCCACTACTATGCCCTTTTCCCCCCGTAGTGCGATCCTGGAGTTAGTATATATAGTTAGGGGGGTGTGGAGGGTGCAGCCCCCACTTTGGGGGGTGTGGGTGGCATAGCCCCCCATCTAGTCTGGTTTTATATGGTCCTGTTTAAAATTTAGTATGTTAAAATTCAGTATTATGGGTTTCAGTCTTATGGGTTTCAGTCAAGTGACTTTTCAGTCTTTTGAAGTTTCAGTCTTATGGTCTCAGTCAAATGCGATTCAGTCAAATGAGGATTCTATCATATGATAGGGATCCATATATATATATATATATATATATATATATATATATATATATGTAATTTAACAGCAATGAAATTCATCTTGTGACTGCAAACTTGTTTTAAGTGCATAGAGTTTGTTTGGACTACATAGACAGTTATATAGAGGTAGCGAAAGCTGTTAAACACTCCACGAACTCGAAACACATTCAAAAATGTTCAAATTACTTACTTACTTATTTCTTGGCTTTCTGCTGAGGTCATGAACTGAAACACTTATTTTCTTGCTCTCAAGATGGAATTTTGCAATGTTAGTCTATTCAGAAGCTTAAAATCCCTTTGGAAACTTGAGAGTGCTTCAAAATAAAATAAACAGCTGAGGTATGATGTAAGCAATTGGGTTAAAGGGCAGCCATGAGCTGTTTGAAATTTTCAGCTTCTTAAAGGGATAGTTACTTAATTCATATAAAAATGTACTTGAACCAGATTAAAAGTAATGAGAGATTTGTTAACAAACAAATCAGTGAAATCATAAAATAGACACAGTATATTTAATTTAACTTTAAACAGTTTAATATTTGCTTTAAGTGAATGAAATAAGATAAAATAAACAAAAATAAATGATGATGTAAAGCAGGTGGAGCTATTTCTCACTATAACACTGATAGCTACATTGGGTTTAATTATAGAAAAGGAACTTCTTCATACAATTATATAAGACTATACCTGTATATTGTTTATCCAGATAAATCTGAATGACAAAGTAATAGTTCATTCTTAGAAGAATAAGTTTTAATAAATAACAGCTATAGAATAATACAGGTAAATACTGAATGTCATTCTAAATTAAATTATCTTAATATTAAATAGTATAGTTATATGAAGGTGTTTAAAGTATTCACTTAGGTTTAAAGTTGTACATTGTTAAGAAAAGTATATTAAACAAAAAAACTCTTCACCAGCAGCTAGAGAGAGAGTGCCTGTAACTGGAGACAGGAAAATGAGGAAAATAACCAGGCTCTCTCACCACGAAACTGTATAAAGTCCTGATGTGTCCAAACCAGACACAAAGTTCATGTGAAATGCAACAGCAAGTCAGTAAATCAAGAGCAATAACTTCACTTTTTCAATAAGCAGTAAGCAATCCAGTATACGAACACCAAAAACGTTTATTGTAAGCGCTTTCGCGTGGTCACCACCACGCTTCATCAGACAATACATATAAAATTCAAATCATCTATTTATACAAGTAAATCTAAAAAGGCGCCAAATTAGAGCAAACAAATCATGCAATTTTTCAATTAAAAAACTAATTAAAAGATTTCTGGTTACTACATTCCATTTAGAAAGAGCCCAAGTTTTTTTGAAGGGCTGAATTGTTCATGGACCATTCTCCAGCTAGCTGTCAGCACTAAAAGTAAACACTAAAAGTTGATGCTGGCGACGAGTGTTTCAAAAATAATAACTAGATTAAATAACCTGATTTCAATATGGAAAAGCACATCTAAAACACATTTAAAACAAAAACAATATTAACATATATATGAAACATTGCTCTACAAAAAATTTTTTGTTAAATAAATAAATAAATAAATAAATAAATATCTGTTTTAATAAAATGTAAGTATAATATGATAACAATAAATTTTCAAAGTTTTTTATTGTTAATCTTTGATAAATTTATAAATTTATAGGTATAGTAGTAGACTCAATTATTATAACAAAATCATGAATTTGATATTGTTCATAAATATTTAAAATAATATGAGTCTAACAAGATATGGAATATATATTTTTGAAGTATAAAATATAGTGTATATGGAATATTTGTAAATAAATAAATAATCAATATTATATATCTAAACAAATATTAATGTTGTTAAATATTAAATATCAAACATTAAATATACATATATATATATAGTTACAGTATAAATATATAGAAAAATGTATAAAAAATGTATAAAAACATATATAAATTCGATTATCTATAAATGTGAGTGTGGATACAAATTATTTTGGCATATAAGGATTAATATGTGTAAAAACTGTTATAAGTGAATGTTTAAATTATTCATTTAAAAAGCCGAACAGTGTTATCATCGAAATACTGTGTGTATGTTATTCATCTTTCATAGATAAATAAATAAACAAATGAGTGATGAATGAACAAGTATTATAAATATAATATTTTATAAAAAATAGACAAACAGTGTGAACATGATGTAATGTAATGAAACTGTAGTTTTAAATATTAATGAATAAAACTACTAAATAAAACTACTATGTTACTATGAAAACTTTTAAAACATTTGTAAAGGGGAAAATGAATTCAACAGAAGACAATATACACAAGGTACAAATAGGAGAATAGCTAAAATTGGAAATCTAGAATACAGGCCAACAATAAGTATTCAATTCTAAAGTTCTATCTAGCTTCCAAAACCGGTTTGATAGAAACTTGATTGTTAATACCAGGAGGTATGTGTGCAGCCAATCTTAATATCCATTTTAATTCCTTGTTGTTTAGAAGTAATGAATTATCCCCACCTCTCTTATTAGGTATAACTATCTCAAGTACCTTAAACTCAAAGTCATGATGAGGCTGTTCCAAAATGTGTTTTGCTAATGCGTTTAGTTCATTCTTCTTCTGAATGTCATAAAGGTGGCCATATATTCTGTCTTTTAGGCATCTTTTAGTGAGGCCAATATAAAAGGCTGGACAGTTTTTACAGGTGGCCAGGTAAATGAGGTTCTTAGTGCAGCAGTTAGCATAGAACCTTGGATAAAAACTATAATCCAAAGTAGGATGTTTAAATTCTGTTTTTCTTGAGATATAACTACATCTTTTGCAATTATAGCAAGGGAAAGTACCTTTCTTGTTGCTAAATGATGAGCATAGGTTTTCAGTGGTATGTTTGTCATTACATAGTAACTGTTTTAAGTTCGGGCTGTTTTTAAACATAAAATGTGGCTTGTCCCCTATTAGTTGTTTAACAAAAGGATCTATAGTGAGTACTTTCCAATTATTATAAAAAACCTTTTTAATATCATTAGTAATGCTAGTAAAATTCAAAATTATATGTACAAAGTCTTTACGTCCATTGGAGTATTTAATATTTCTAATAATGGTGTCCTGATTTTTTGTCAGTGTGGTCCTGATAACATTGTTCCTGGTAGTTGAGACGAGGCCTGGATCATAACCTCTCTCCCTAAATAATAATTCTAAGTGATCTGCTTCAAGTTGTAAAGTGTGTAAATCTTTACAGAGTCTTTTTAATCTGATGAATCGGCTCTTGATGATGCCAGGAAAAACATACCTAGGGTGCATACTGTCAAAAGATAAAAGTGTATTCCTCCAAGTTGGTTTCCTATAGATTGTAGAACTTATAGTACCATCCTCAGTAATGTTTAGTGTCACATCCAAAAAATTGATGGATTTGGAGGAGCATTCCATAGTGAAACGTAAAAAGGTGGAAGTACTCTCAAGGTGGTTCAGGAACTTTACAAAGTCAGTCTCCGTACCTTCCCATACAATAAAAATATCATCTACAAAGCGTTTATATATTTTTATCTGAGCAAACAGGGGGTGGGTGAATAGGCAAGAACGTTCCCAGGCCAAAACAACCAGAAAAGTATATTACATGAAAAGACTAAAAGAAACAGTAAGCTACTTTCTGTTAACAAGTGATTAGATAAAAAAGAAGAAATAGATACATTTTGGAGAAGTATTTATGAAGATCCTGTGGAATATAACAAAGATGGTAAATGGATAGAAGAAGTAAAAGAAAGAATAAGAAGTTCAAAGGTACAGGATATGAAATGGGATGAAGTAACAGCCAGAGAGATTGAAACAGAGTTAAGAGAAGCCCCTAATTGGAAAATCCCAGGCCCAGATGCAGTACCTAATTTCTGGTTAAAAGTATTAACATCTTTGCATGAAGATTTAGCCATCAGTGAGAACTAATTTCTGGTTAAAAGTACTAACATCTTTGCATGAAGATTTAGCCATCAGTGAGAACAGTTTTGGGTTTACTCTCCAGTCCAGCTGGTGAATCTGGGAATCTTGAGGCAATGTTACAATTGCCTTATGTACACAGACCACCCTCTCCTCCTCCCAACAAGCTCAAATATATGTGAGAGATGCAACTATATAGCCAAACTGGAGGCTGAGCTCTCTCAACCTAGTACTGGCGCAGTCAGTCAGGAGGAGAAGATAACCACACACACCACAAATCCAGTCTCACATAGACCTATCGCAACAGCAAACCAAACACATAAACACACAAAAACATTTATTTATTTATTTATTTATTTTACATTTGTTGACCGGGCTAGTCTAGCTGGATATATTTCCATTTTCAGTAGAGGCCCGGGGAGAAAAGCTCCACACAGAAATACACATAAAAAAGAAAAAAAAAAAAACTTATAATTAAAAAGCAATTACAATAATAACAAATGGCAATATAATGTCAAAATAAAAACTTAATTAAAAAAGATATATCAAAAGTATAACTTGTATGAGTAACAAAGATTCAGGTTAAAGGATGAGATGACAGTGAGAAAAAAATAGGGTGACAAGTTGTTGTACAGAGAGAGTTAGAGGTAAGCAAAAGGGTAAAATATCAGAGAAAGAGGGCAAAAATACTATAAGTGGGTAAAAAAGGAAGCCATCTAAGAGATGACTGTAAAACAAAAGAAGCAGAAAAGACTTGCTAGATATGAGACAAAGAGAGGTAGAGAAACATAAGAGTAAGGAAGAAAGAGTTATTAAAAGAAAAGAAAATGAAAGAAGAAAGAAAAGAAGAGATAGTGGCGGAAAAATGAGGAGGAGGATAGACAGATGTAGGTAGGAAGATTAGTCAGGCTTTATACAGGAACAGAGCCAATGGCTTTTGAAGTAATTCTTAATTTCTTGTTTGAAGAGAGGCAGAGATGCGAGTAGAGTGATTTCACTGGGTAGTGAATTCCAGCTCCTTCCAATTGTATTAGAGAAAAGGGAGTCACCGGCTGAGTTATTGGACTTTGTAGGGCAGGCCATAAGTTTCTTAGAAGATCTAAGAGAGTTGAGATTATTATAAGGGATTAAAAGTTGAGAAAGAATAGGAGTGTTATTGGGCTGGTATAGTAATTTGTGGGCAATATTGAGTTGGGGAATGAGCAAAAGGTGTTGAAATTCCATCCATCCTAGTTGTTTCAGGTTCACACAGTGATGTGTTCTATAAGGGTTACCAGTAGCAAATCTGGCAATGTTGTAATAGGATGTGGCAAGTTTGTTAAGGTTGGCTTTCTTAAGGTTGGTAAAGATAGGAGAAGCATAAAGGAGTGTAGATATAAGATGGGAGTGGGCAATTGTGGCTCTGGCAGAAGCAGTTAGGTAGGGTTTAATTCTATATAAGGATCCAATTTTTCTGTTTACTAATTTGATAGTGATGTTGATGTGTTGATCAAAAGAGAGTTTATTATCAATTGTTATTCCTAAAAGTTTTGTTGTTGGTTCAGGGGAAATGTCAGTAGCATTATTTGATGAGATGGTGAAATCAAGGGGTGGGGATCGAGAGGTAGGAGTGAAAAGGAGAAGTTTAGGTTTTTGGCGTTAAGAAGAAGGTAGCGTTTAGAAAACCATGTTTCAACTATGTTGAAGATGCTTTGAGTAAGTGAATGAAGTGTTGTAGAAGAAGACGCTGAGCAAATTAGGGTAGAGTCATCAGCATATTGTATGACGGTTGCTTGAGGAATTGCTAGATGTAGGTCATTAATGAATAGTGTGAAAAGAAGAGGTCCGAGAACTGAGCCCTGAGGGACACCAATAGTTACAGGTAAAAGAGAGGAAGTTTGGTTTCCCCAAAGAACTGCTTGTTGTCTATTGCTAAGATAAGATGTAAACCATTTAATGGCAAGGTTGTCAAAGGAAAGGGATGTGAGTATATTGATTAATATAGAGTGGTTAACCATGTCAAAAGCTTTAGAAAGATCGATAAATAGTGCAGAAGAGAGAAGGTTATTGTTTCGGTTCCTATTTATGGTGTCTATGAAGGAAAGAAGAGCAGTGGTAGTACTATGATGGGGTCTAAAGCCATGTTGACAGTTGGCTATTAAGTTATGTACTGAGAGATGATTTAGAAGTTGTTGGTGTATACATTTTTCCATAATTTTTGCTAATGGAGAAAGGAGTGTGATTGGTCTATAGTTAGAATAGTCGATAGAGTTGCCTCCTTTGTGTAAAGGGATAATGTAGGACACTTTCCAGATGTCAGGGATAGTACCCTCTTGGATTGTTCTGTTTATGAGAATGGAAATAGGATATGCAATTGCTTTTGCAGCCTTTTGGAGAAAAAGAGAAGGGAGGTTATCAGCAGAGGGGGTACAAGGCTTGAGTTTGTGGATGAGTTTATAGATGAAAGAGGTAGAGATAGGTTGTAGTTTAAAGTTAGGGGATGAAGCAGCTTGGATTTGTGAGGAGTTTGAGTTATTGATGTTCATTTGCTTGGTTAGGGAATGAATAGTTTCAGTAAAGAATAGGTTGAAAGTGTTAGCAGTTAGGAGAGGGGTGTCTGGGTCTGCATTAAGTGGGCTAGGTGTTTTAGCTGTACCTGGGGACAGGAGTTTATTTACTGAGGACCAGAAGGCCTTTGGATTGTTATGATGAGTCTGTTGAAGTTTGCAGTAAAAGTTTTTTTTGTCTGCAATTATAGCCTTTTTAGTAAGGTTTCTAAGCTGGCGAAAGTGCAGCAGGTCCGGATTATTTCTGTAACATCTCCATTTAGACCAGATTTTATTTCTGGAGTGAATTAGATTTTTCGTTTCTCTTGAGAGCCATGGGGCTATATTGGACTTCATTTTAATGGTACGCTCAGGAGCATGTCTATTAAGTATGGATAAGAAATTTGTGTTAAAGTATGATACTGCATCTTCAAGAGGAAGTGTTTTTAAGGGATTCCAGTTGCATTTGCTAAGTTCCATTTGAAATGAGTCTACGTCAAACTGTTTTGTGGAGCGTATTTTTCTAGTATTAGGAAGGTTAGTAAAGTCAGTCTTTTCTCTTTCTATATAAGTCAAGGAATGGTCACTGACATCATCTGGCAGAGTTCCTACTTTGTAGGTGTGTTTGGTATTATTTATCAATATCCAGTCTAGAATACTTTCTTTATTATTAGGCTTATTGATTCTTGTAGTTGAGGTAATGGTTTGGGTAAAGCCTTGGAGGTTTATATGGGAAGTTGGATTCTTGGTATTTATGCAGTTCCAGTCTATATTAAAGTCACCTAGAATTATTGTTTCTTGGGGAAGAGTTGTAGATACCCAGCTAAGAAAGGCTTCTAAAATGGGTATGTTATTACCTGGGGGTAGGTATATACAGATAATGTTAAGGGATTTCTTGGTGTTCAAGTGAAGTTTGATTATGATGGCTTCTACTTTGCTATCTGGGGTTGGGTCTATTGTTAGGGTGGAGATATTTAATTGATTGTTATAAAGAATTGCTACTCCGCCACCTTTACGTTTAGTACGGTCATGTCTAACAATATTATAGCCTTGGGGTATAATTTCTGTGTCTTTAGTGTCAGGCTTAAGCCAGGTTTCAGAGAGGCAAATAATGTCAAAGGAATGGATATCAAGGAGAGCATGTAGGTGAGGTACTTTATTGTTTATGCTTTGAATGTTTAGATGTCCTATTAAGAGAGTATTGTTAAGTTTAGTTTTAGGAGTAAGAGGTGAAGGGTTGATAGGGCCAGGGTTAGGGTGTATGTCCCCATCCTGTAAGGTGTGGTTCTTTGGTTTGTTTATCATGATGTTGTTAAAGTAGGATTTTAGTTTCATTTTTCTATCTTTAGAGAGGCCATGCTTAATGTGTATGAGTCTGTGGAATTTAGGTAGAATGTAGTTGGGGGTAGATGTACTGTTGGAATATGACTTAAAAGACATATCCAAGCAAGGTAGAGTTTGCTTATGTGAGAGGGTAGTCTGGCCATAGAGAGGGGTTTCAAAGAATGTCAGAAGGTAGAGTGAGAATAGTGTATGTAAGAGTAATACAGAAAGTATGAACATAGTTTGGAAATAGGAAGCCATAATTAAAGAGGAGATAAAAGTAGATTAAATGAAAAGATTATGTTAGAGGAATATAGAAAACTGAAGAGATTCTGTTTTGGGAAAGGTATAATGAGATAGAAAAGGTAGATGTGAAGAGAATGGTCAATAGAGGAATTATAAGTGAAAGAGGTAGGAAATAAGGAGGTTAGGCTAGCAATGGTAAAAAGAATGAATGGTGAGGTAGGATGTGTAGTTAATAGAGAGTATTAGAGGTAGGATAAGTAAAGGGTAGAGGTAAGAGGGGATTATACAGAGAATAGGGGTAATTAAAGGTGGAGAGGGAGGAGATAGGGGTGTGGTTAAGAAAGAGCGGGAATGAGAGAGTGCTCTGTATAGGTTGAGGAAGATAGTGGGAGTGGTTAGAGGGGTATAAGCATAGGACCCCTGGGGGTGGGTGGGAATTGGGGGTAGGGAGGGGAGCGGAGTGAGCCAGGGCTTAAAGCGGAAGAAACCACAGCAGAAAGGATTAGGAGGGGGAAACTATCTAAAATGGAGGTAAGAGAGGTCTGTGAAGCTGAAGGTAGAAAGAGTTATGAAGAGACCAGGAACATCTAAGAGGGGATAAGTGAGAAAGGCTAAGGCACTATTAGGTATGGCATAGGAGTAAAAAGGAAAGGAGGGGTATAGAGGGGGTACTAGGGAGGGATAGAAGGATAGAGCAAACAATATAAGGATTGTTACAGGGAGAAGGAAAGGATAGTCAAAGGAAGAGTGAAACAAGCAGAGCAGGGATAGCAAGTGAAAATTCTCAGAGAAAAGGTAGGGTCAGTGGTGATAAGATACGAGCAGTAGAGCACAACAGAGAATACAATAAGGGGGAGGGGAGGAATGACTGCTGGCAGATCCGGTAGTTACACAAATACACCTGGAAGGTGCAGAGGGCTGGAATAAGCAAGCCAAAGTCACAGTATGATAAAGTGTACTTATATGACATACAAATTTATCCAACGGCTTTAGTCCAAGGGCAATCTGTTAACCCAGGTGAGGATATGCCAGGCAGGTTTGGTGGATGGGTAACGCTGCTCCTTGTAGTCCAAGGGGTAAAGGCAGGAGTTGGAATAAAATAAGTGAAGATATATGTTCTGAATAGCTAGAGAGAGATAACAAGGGATGAAGGAGAGAGTTAAAATTAAGAGGGAGGTAAAACAATGCAGGTTGTACAATATCAATACAGTAGTATGCAACAGCTGTCTAGGCAAATGTACAAGGCATACTTCCGAATAATAAAACACTTGCAAGAAGAGTAATAACAATGCAGTAAAATGTAGACTAACTCACATCTGTTCTATGTGAAACAACTATGATGTATTATTACACACAAAAAAAGAACAGTGAGGGTGTCAGTTAAAACACATCCCTTCTTCTGAATATATCAACTACAGGTAATACAATAATTACAATTAAATCTCCTGCAGACAGAATGACCAAACAAACATCCAAAAACAGTTAACCTCTCTTGTAAGACGATGCAGACTAAGCAGCGATTAAGATGGGAGGGGTTCTAATTCAGTACTAAACTACATTAGTATAAATAACACTAAGGTATAAAGACGCAGGCAGCGCTAATTCAGGGCCTATGCTGAAGATAACACAAACAGTACATTAGCTACTAAAAGTGTCTTTGTTGCAGCGTACATAATAGCGCAGTTAAATGAAAAGGCAAAGCAAGGTAATTCTGAAATGAGATACAGACAGGGTGGATTTTGGGGCTAATGCGTATAAGACACTAAAACGTTAAATTAACCAGTAACAGAGTCGATTATAGCAGCGCACTAAAAATGCTGAAATAGCTAGAAACAGAGTCAGTTAAGGCAGCGCACATAGTAGTACAGTACACATTTAAAAAGACAGGGGTGAAAATAGGGGCTTATGGTAATATGTAACTAAACATAAAACCAACTAGGAACAGCATCAATTAGGCATCGCACATAGTAGCGGCAAGTTCAGGCTAGGTAGCAATAAGCCTCAAAAGGCGCCTGTACATAAAAGTAACTGAAACGCTAAATCAGCTAGAAACAGCGTCAGTAAAGTAGCGCACAGATAAACACAACACATATAATAAACAGGCAGGGCTGTATTAGGGGCTTATGCATAATAGCAACTAAACGCTGGACTAACAAAAAAACAGCGCCAAATAAAGGAGCGCATATACTAATACAGCTATTTAAAAAAGAGTAAGTAAGAGACCAGAAACCTGAAACAGACAGAGAAAATAGGGGTTTATGGATATAAATACCTACTCGCTAAGTAGACTAGCAGCAGTAACAAGCAAACATTGCACTCAGTTACACAGTTTCAGTTTAAATGGAAGAGCGCTAATAGCGCAGCATTCATAGTGGCGCAATTAAGGGTAAAAGAGGTACAGTAAGAAAATAAAAACGGGAAGTAGCAAACAACCTAATAATGTTTCACAAACAGTAAAAACAGCTAACAGATATATAATAGGGAACATTCAAGCAATGTACTGCAATATCGACGATACATATATCAACTTACATATTTATACAGTTGAGGACACCAGGGATTGCACAGCAGCCACGCGAAGAAGAGGGAAATAAAGAGGGCGTCTCTAGGGAGCTAGCCCCTTATAATACTTCAGGTAAGGATGAGGTAAACAGGTGGGAGGGGCAAACCATATAAGGGTGAAACATAGACCGGAAGATAAGGAAAGCGCGGGAAGAAACCACAGCAGAAAGGATTAGGAGAGGAAACTATCTAAAATGGAGGTAAGAGAGGTCTGTGAAGCTGAAGGTAGAAAGAGTTATGAAGAGACCAGGAACATCTAAGAGGGGATAAGTGAGAAAGGCTAAGGCACTATTAGGTATGGCATAGGAGTAAAAAGGAAAGGAGGGGTATAGAGGGGGTACTAGGGAGGGATAGAAGGATAGAGCAAACAATATAAGGATTGTTACAAGGAGAAGGAAAGGATAGTCAAAGGAAGAGTGAAACAAGCAGAGCAGGGATAGCAAGTGAAAATTCTCAGAGAAAAGGTAGGGTCAGTGGTGATAAGATACGAGCAGTAGAGCACAACAGAGAATACAATAAGGGGGAGGGGAGGAATGACTGCTGGCAGATCCGGTAGTTACACAAATACAGCTGGAAGGTGCAGAGGGCTGGAATAAGCAAGCCAAAGTCACAGTATGATAAAGTGTACTTATATGACATACAAATTTATCCAGCGGCTTTAGTCCAAGGGCAATCTGTTAACCCAGGTGAGGATATGCCAGGCAGGTTTGGTGGATGGGTAACGCTGCTCCTTGTAGTCCAAGGGGTAAAGGCAGGAGTTGGAATAAAATAAGTGAAGATATATGTTCTGAATAGAAATTTATCAAGCGGCTTTAGTCCAAGGGCAATCTGTTAACCCAGGTGAGGATATGCCAGGCAGGTTTGGTGGATGGGTAACGCTGCTCCTTGTAGTCCAGGGGTAAAGGCAGGAGTTGGAATAAAATAAATGAAGATATATGTTCTGAATAGAAATTTATCAAGCGGCTTTAGTCCAAGGGCAATCTGTTAACCCAGGTGAGGATATGCCAGGCAGGTTTGGTGGATGGGTAACGCTGCTCCTTGTAGTCCAAGGGGTAAAGGCAGGAGTTGGAATAAAATAAGTGAAGATATATGTTCTGAATAGCTCAAAAGCAGTCCAAAATTACATACTCCATAAATAGTTTAATAAGCCAAAACAGTCCTGAACTTCCACAACCTATACTCCACACCCTTTCAGTACCAAAATAATAAACATTTCAACACCAAAAAAGTGCCGAACACTTGCAAAAAAAAAAAAAAAAGCATACAGCTCCGTTATAATGCTTCCTTGGAGGCTCTAAATAAAAATCTGCCCAAGCAGCAGAGACCTCCAAAGCAGACATCCAAGCAACCGCTACCCCACAACAATACCCATGTATCACATAGTTCACAAAGTCAGTGTGCCACACAGTCATAGCCCTTAAGGCTAAACAACACACCTAATACACTTGTAATAGGTGACTCTATTGTCAGACACACTGACATCCCACTCACCAGGCTGAACAAGGAGTAGGTCACTGTAAGCTGCCTGTCGGGTGCCAGGATCCGCCACATAACACAAGCACTCAGGTCACTCCAAAGCAAGTACAAATATGACTCCGTCATTGTCCATGCTGGTGTGAATGACCTGAGACATACCTCCCTGGACTACATGAAAAGAGACATAGAGGAGCTCTCTGATCATGTAGCCCAGGCCGGTATGACCCTGACCTTGAGTAGCATCTTACCCTCACCAAGAATGATGCCACAGTATAAAGACAAAATGGTCAATTTTAACAATTGGCTAAAGTACTGGTGTCATTCAAAGGGGATCCAGTGTCTGTCAGCCTGGGATGACATGCTCGATAAACCACGTTGCTTCGCTAGGGACGGCTTGCACCTGTCACCCCTGGGCTTTCGAATACTGGCTAAGGCTCTTGCCACCCCATAGTGCCTTTTTTAGGCAAGACTCAAAAGACAAACCCGCCTCCATAGACAACACAAGGAAAAAGAAACTAAAGGTAATGCTGCTCAACACCAGAAGTCTAAACCTCAAGATGCACCCACTCAAGGCTCTCCCCAGTATGGAGAATATCGATATCTGTGCAGTAACAGAAACCTGGTTCAAGGCTCCCGAGAGCACCCCAGCACTACCAAGTTATACCTCATACCATGCTTTTCGGCCCCAAAACTCGGACCAAATCGCAAAAGGAGGGGGAGTATCCATATTCATCAAAGATATCCACACCTCCAGGTTAGTGGCACTGCACAAATCATCAGAGACCATCCATGTGCAACTAACAGTGGGCAAAACTGCCTTTCAGTTTGTAGCCTGCTACAGACCACCCTCCTAAACTCAGGAACCCCACTTGGCTTTCCTGAGAACACTGGAGAATATGAAGGTCTCTCCAAACACCATTATATTGGGTGACTTTAACTACCCAAACATAGACTGGGAGTACTACTCAAGCCCCAACACCCTCGCCCAATGGTTTCTAGAATTTATAAACTCAAATGCTATGGAACAACTGGTCATCACTCCCACAAGAGGGGGAAAACATATTGGACCTGATCATCACCAACATGGGGACTCTATGTTCCATACCAGAGGTATACCCCTCATTGGTAAGATCTGACCATAAATTAATCTCACTGGACATCCATATCGCATCCCCACCCCCAGCCAAGGAAACCATGATGAAAAATTTCTCAAAAGCAAACTTCACACTTCTCAAAACCGAGGTAGAATCCTTCAAAGCCCCTGGGCCAGTGGAAAATACAGCCCAAACTGCAGAATCCTTTACAAACGCATTCTATGGACACCTACAGGAATGCATGGATCATACTATCCCAAATAAAACCAAGACTCACTCCTCCAAAGTCAGAAGACCTGTCTGGTGGACCCCAGCCATAAATAAGCTATACAACAGAAGGAGGAAGCTACTACATGATAGAGCAAAATCCCAAAAAGGGAAGGCATCTCTGATCAGTACTAGCAAGAAACTACGATCCCTCATAAAATCATCTAAGGCCAGCTTCGAAAGAAAAATTGCACAAGACGCTAAAGATAATCACAAGGCCTTCTTTAGTTATGTCAGGAAACTGGGTGGCAACTCCCAGATATGCTCTGAGTTAGTACAAAATGACAAAAAATACACTGAATCCACAGACATTGCCAACATCCTGGCAGACAGGTTCAGTGCAAACTTCTCCCCCCCTTCCCCCACAAAAGAGCAAATGTCTATCCCAACAGAGTGTAGCCTCCCTGACATCACAGATGCACAGGTGAGAGCTGCCCTCTCCAAAGCAAAAAAACACAGCATCAATGGGACCGGATGGTGTCCTGGGCTGCGTCTTACATGAGCTCCAAGAAGAACTGAACCCTCACATAAAGTCACTGTTCAGTCTCAGCCTTACTACAGGATATGTACCCAAGGAATGGCGTACAGCAACAGTGGTCCCACTCCACAAAGGTGGTGCCACAACGGACCCCGGAAACTATCACCCTATAAGCCTGACTAGCCTGGTCTGCAAAGCTATGGAGCATATCATCATGGAACTCATAAACAAAGACATTGGGAACCTCCAAACACTGGATCCTACCCAATTCGGCTTTGTTAAGGGCAGATCTTGCCTCTTGAACCTGGTCAACTTCTTTGAAACAGTCACCAAGGCCGTAGATGAAGGGAAGGTAGTCCAAACAGCCTACCTGGACCTCGCAAAAGCCTTCGACACAATACCCCACTCGGGCATCATAAATAAGCTCACCAGCTTAAATATCAACCCCTATGTCACAAGATGGGTTGCAAACTGGCTCAGGGATAGAACCCACATGGTCAGAATTGCAGGTGCCATGTCAGACTCTAAACCAGTTACAAGTGGCGTCTCACAAGGCTTAGTCCTGGGACCTCTCTTGTTCGGTATATATTTCTTTGAGGTACAGGCTAACACGGGAGGACTATGGCTGATTAAGTTCGCAGATGACTGCAAACTGGGTGCCATAATCGACTCGCCGACTGACAGCATCCTCCAAAAGGGTCTCACAGAGATGGATAACTGGTGCCAGAGCCATGGCCTAAAGCTAAATGCCAAAAAGTGCATAGTCATCCCCTTTGGGAAAAACAAAGTGCCCACAAATTACCACATAGGTGGTAATCCATTAAGTACGGAAGAAGTAATTAGGGATTTGGGGACCCAAGTAGATAGCAATCTCTCCTTTGACAATCACGTTGCCAAAGTGGTTAGAATGACCTTCTATATAGCCCACCTTATCACGAAAGGGTTCACATCTAGATCAAGAGAGGTCATTGTGCCCCTCTACTCATCACTCATCAGGCCCATAATTGAATACAATACCCCATTCGGGCTGTACCTTACCCGACACCTGCAGCAACTGGAAAGACCCCAAAAGTACCTCACCAAGAGGATCAAGGGACTCAAACAGATGCCCTACGCAGTTAGGCTAAAGAAACTCCAGCTCTACTCAGTTGCTTACTGCTTACTCAGAGGCGATCTGTGCCTGACGTATAAAGCCATGTCCAACCCAGAATTAATGGACATGCTCCACCTCTGGAAATCAAAATCCCTTAGAGCTACATGCTCCAGGGACTTAAACCTCAGCACAGAAATAAATAAGACATGCTGGAGGGACAGATTCATATCCCAGAGGCTCCCCTCACTCTGGAACAAAATCCCAATCCATGTTAGGCAGAGCCCCTCAATGACCCTCTTCAAGAGAAATCTTGACGGGTGGATGGGAGATTGTAGTTTTACCCCTGGGATCTCTTCTGTGTCCCTACTAGACAGAGGCACAGTAAACTAACCTTAAAAATGCTATCTTCTGTGACCTACTATACAGAGGCACAGTCAACTAATCTAAAAGGGTGGCGAAAGCCAAACACACTCTGGCTAGGCTTATAAATGCCCTAGGGCAGATAGCCTAGTATCAACCTATGAACCTATGAACCTAAGAAATGACTCCTGGAAAGGGTGTTAGAAAGTACACTTGAATGGATAGGCTATTCAAGGGTGGGGTTTGTTTCCCCATAGGAGGTTTAGATTTTTTTATCTCAAATTTTAATGTTTTATTGTTTAACTCTTTCTATTGGGTGTCTATGTGTTATAATTACATTGCCACATCAGATAAGAACAAGTCATTCTCTTTAGTTAAATATATTTGTTCTCTGGTAACTATAGATACATGTGACCAGAAAACTGAGTGGTAGTAATCTAATTATGAAATATATTTCTGTTAATGTAAATGGTTTGAATAATTGCTGTAAAAGGGAAAGTCTTAAAATATCTGAAAATGTTTAATGCACAGATATTTTTTTTTGCAGGAGACACACCTTGTACAAGAAGACATAAATAAAATTAACACAAATAGCTATACAGTTTTAGTAAGTGCTCATTATAAACAAAAAAGGAGAGGAGTAGCAGTTTTATGAAAAAACTCAATCTTAATGCCCAAAATTATAAATACATATCATGACAAATCAGGGATGTTTTGTTTAGTAGTGATATGCATAAATGGGAAGATATATACACAAGTAAATATTCATTGGATACCTGGACTAAGTGAGAAAGTAGCCAAGTAACATTTAGAAGACATTATACAGCATGCTAAAGGGAATATAATCATAGCAAGAGACTTTAATTCTATAATGAATGATTGTGACACTAATGCAAAAAGCACACAAAAGAAAACGGCAATATCAAAGGTATTATCTGATTTCACTGACACTTTTAACATTGTTGACATTAATGAATATGCTGTTTCAAATATATTATTTTTCACACATTATTCTCATTGATATGGTACACAATCAAGAATAGGCAAAGTGTACATATCAAAAGACCTAACCACAAAGCTAGATAAAGTCAAAGTAGTTACATGTTATTTTCATAAGGTCAGTGCCCAAAAAGAAAAAACAAAACAAAACTTGAAACATGTTAAAGTCTTTCTTTAGAAAACATATTAAAACTAAATTATCAGATGATCATATAACGTTAATATAGAAACTAATATAGACTGCACTTAAATTCTAAATTAATAATTTAAAGCTAAATAAAGCCCCAGGCATAGACAATATGATTCCAGAAATGCTTAAACTACTAACTAAAGGAGCATGTCAAAAAAATGTTCCCTCCTTCTTGGAAATGCACAATAATATCACCTATTTTGAAGCCAAATAAAATGCAAGTGAATGTTCATCTTATAGACCAATATCTTTACTAAATATAGATTACAAGATGTTCATGGTGATACAGGCAGCAAGAATTAAACAGCTACTCCCATTGTTAATAGACGAAGATCAAACTGGCTTTATAAGGGACAAAAATATATACAGTAATATCAAAAGAATCATATCCTTAATAGATTATATTAATTTTACAAAGAGTAATATAACTATAGTTAGTTTAGACATAGATAGTGCCTTTGATTCTGTCCACTTGGATTATTTATGGTTAGTTTTAGAGGAATATGGATTTTCACAAAAATGTACCCTGTTAATTAAATCTCTATATGAAAAATCTTTAGCTTATATAAAGATTGAATCATCCTTTTCTGGATCTATAGAAATTACTACAGTAGTAGTATACTACTGTAGTACAAAACAGGGATGCCCTTGTCTCCATTATTGTTTGCTATAGTCATTGAACCTTTCACAAATAGTATTCTGATGGATAAAATTATCAAAGGTATACAACTTGACAATAGTTTAGAAATGAAAGTTCAATTGTTTGCAGATGATGTTCTGCTAACCCTGAAAGATAATGGGATCTCATTAAAAGCTTTACTAAACTCAACTGAACATTTTTAGAGCCTCTCGGGACTTAAATTTAATGAACATAAGACAAAGATGTTACTTAAAAATTCTAGTAAAAAATATTTAGATAAGGATTTTTCTAAATATGTAGCTACTGACAACAAAATGAAATACCCAGGGGTTACATTAACAAATGAATTAGATAAAATAATTACAATTAACTACACTAATATCCTAAATAATATTAAAACTCTCTTTTTCAATGGAAGACAGGTTATATATAATCAAGGTGATTATTTTTCCAAAATTACTATACTTTATACAAGCATTCTCCCTTCCTCCCTCTAAATCTTACATAAAACAATTTAATAAATGAATGCTAAACTTCTTATGGTATCATAATAAACCTAGGATAGCTATGAATTATCATTTAAATGACTGGGAAGAGGGACAAATTAGTCATACAGACATAGTGATGTATGCGCTGTCATCCATCATAACAGACTGCAAAACACCAAAGACACGACCAACCAGTAAAGCACAAACAGCAGAAAACTAAGCTTCCAACAAGCAGTTCCAAACCGGAAAAATGATTCCGAAAACTGTTCCAAAAACAAGAAAACAGGTTTATTAAGCGCTTTCGGAAAGGTTAATACCCCTCCTTCCTCAGAATGAAAAAGATACAAACACAAAATACAGGCTGCACTGCTATTTAAATTAATTAATATCAGGTGGTTGCTCTCACTCGTAAATTCAATGAGACAACCGTTACCTAACAACCAAATACATACTTGTTTCGATGAAATAATGCTGAATAAAATGTAAAAAACTGTGAATTGCATATAAAACAATATATTTAAAAAATATGTATATGTATGGTATAAAAATATATACAAACATGCAATGCTTAAACACAAGCCTACAAACTTAATATGTAATAAAAACTCATGTAAGCATAATGTATGCTCATGCTTATACTCTGAACATTAAAATATTGCACAATGTACCAAACAATGATGAGATGCCAATGTCTAACCAGGGTTTACTTAACTACCATTGCTTCCAATAACCCAAAAATTACAAATGTCATCCATCATAAAAATAATATCATTATAGGTAAATACTGCTTATTTTGCCAGATGGAAGCAAATACATGAAAGGATATGGTAAAAGTCAAATTTTACATTGCCATCGCAATATGCAGAAATTGTATCAAACAGACAACTTTCTTTGGATGATGAGGGAATGTTTCCTGAAAATAAACAAAAACATATAAATTCAAAATTCATAAAATGCATTTTAAATGGACACAAAAGCCTTATAAATAGAAATCCAGATATAAAAGCTTGGTCATTCTTATTATATCCTACTGCATGTATACAGAATAATATTAAAACCTTTGATATAGACACAATCAAGACTCTTAGGAAAAATGGATTGATTTATTGGCATCAATTGTTAGACACTGGAAAAGTTCTAACAATGGAACAAGTAAGAAGCATATTTGATTTAAACAATGATTTGTGTCTAAACATACAAGATATAAGGCAATATATTTTAAACAAATTAGAGACAATGCAATTAACAATTAGACAAAATGTTCCCAAATTTATAAAACATATGGTCTTCTTAACTTACACAAACTGTTTATTGAAAAGGTCACTTATCAAACATTTATAAAATAATTAAGAAAATGAAATTATATCATAAAGCAAACCTTCGGGATTATTATAAAGCACTCAACAAGCAACAATCAATTCCCTAATGACAGTGATAAAAAAATAATACTTCTCTCCACAAAACAAACATCTCTTTCATTACAATGGAAGCTTTTTACACAGAAATTCTTTCATCGGTCTTATATAACACCATATAAAATTAAACTAATCTTTAAACAAGATATTGCATGTTGGAGATGTAAAATAAAACTGAAAGCTGAATGGCAGCACATGCTTTATGATTGTTATTTACTTAAGTCATTCTGGGATAAAGTAAATTATTTTTTACAAATAGTCTTTAATGATAAATTTCACTTATCTAAATTTTTGATTTTGTTTAATGCTCCCATACCTCAGTGTTCCTAGAACAAAGTTTTCACTCTTATGGCCACTATTAGCCATTGCACGCAAAACCATTACAACAAATTGGAAAAGTTAAACTTCTCCTACATTTAAAGAATACAGAAACATTGTATTAAATGTGTCATGAATGGAAATGAACACCACCTGAAGGAGTACAGAAAAGATCACATCTTATCATAACTAATGGCAAAAAGTGGTTGAAATACTAGAGAAAAATGACTGTAATACCTCAAGAAATGAACTTTGAATGTAAAAATATGAAGTATTTTTGTGAATATAGACAGCCTTGAAAATATTTGTTTGATGTTATTTTATATTTGTTAAAATTATGCTGTTGTTAACCTTAATAATAGTATGCATTTATTATAAAATTATGAAAAATATATCCATTTTGGAAAATTCAATAAAAACATTTGGAAAAAAAGCCTTAGACAAATCATGGAATACAGAGGGCTGAGGGCTGTATCAGTGTTATAATGAGGTTAGAAATTTTGTTGAGAAGATGAGAAAAGGTTATTAAAGAGGAGATGTTGCATTAGTTGTGAGTGCATACATTTCTCATGTCCCAGTCACTTTGTCAAACAAACTATTTATCAAATACCTCTTCATTGAATTTTATTTATCAAAACTTAATCCATCAAATGCTCGTTTTAACATTTTTTTATCTCAGGGAGAAAAACTAGTTGGCCATTATCGGGAGGTTGCCCTTTTCCCCACTGTAGTGCAATCTCAGAGTTGGTATATTTAGTCGGGGGGTGTGGGGAGTGCAGCCCCCCCACCTGGATGGGTTTTAAATTTTGTGGGTTTTGTGATAGTTGCTAGGGTGGCTGACTAATTTTTCTCCCTGGGAAAAAAATTCACTAAAACTAGCATTCGATAGATTACGTTTCGATAAATAAAGTTCTACAAAGAGGTATTTTATAAATAGTTTGTTCACCAAAGTGATATAGACCCAGATTTCTCAGGTATTTTAGGACAGTAATGTGTCTAATGTTGGGTATGTCAGTGATAGTACCTTCTATGTGAAGAATACAGTTTGAAGACCAAGTATACGATATGGTATGGGGGGTAGGCTGTGGGATCTTGTACTACAGAAGTAAATTAGACTACTCTGTTTTACCATGAAGAAGACAAAAACATAGCACCACAGCATTTAGGACAGGGGAGGGATGGAAATATGAGAACATAGAATGTGACAGTTAAGGTGCAATGGTAGGAAATGAAATGTAGAGCGAGGCAAATAAAAGGATGAAAGTTAGGCCAAATTACAGTTTAAGAGGTATGACAAGGAAGGACAGAGTATGCATTTAATCAATATGAGAAGAAAATCAGAATGCAAGAGGTAAGAGATCATGGAAAACAGGAAAAACAGAGGTATTGAACGAATACATCACTTCATTACTTAAAAAGCAAAACAGTAGGAAGATGGTGGACAACAGACAGAGAAAAAAAGGATGTTGAAAAGGAACTGACTTCCCTAACAGTGGGTAAAGCATGGGTACTGAATGGGCTTCCTCCAACTGTCCTCAAACATTTGGTCAACATTCTAATAGATCCCTTTCCCCAATGGGCATCCACAACAGATCAACGGCTAGTGCAGAAATGCATGAGAACTGGAGAACAGCAAGTGTGGCACCCTTTTTATAATGGGAAGGAACAGGAAAATTCCAGGAATGTACAGGCCCATTAACCTTACAGCAGTGGCAACAATTTAGCCATGGAAAGACCCCTGAGGAAAAGAATGATTACATTCTTAAATAGCAGCAGTTGCTGTCATTTAAACCTGATCCAGTATTATAAGTGGGTTGCAGGAGATGTAGACCAGGAGGATATAGGGTAGCCTGGTCCACCTAGACTTCACCCAACCCTTTGACTCAGTCCTACACAGGCTGCTGCTATGAAAACTAAAGGTACTGGGGTTACGACTGAGGCTGAGGAAACAGACTGCTGCTTCACTGAAGAATAGGTCAAACACAGCTTTGGTGAGAGTGAGAAAGTCAGGAATAAGGAAGTAAGTATTCAGAGTACTGAAGGGGTCAGTCCTAGGTCCGGTAGTCATCAGTGATCATTTCAGATATATCTGAGTGAACACAGGACACAGTAACCACAATGGTGCAAAGTTAGGTAGAACAGTCAAAAATGGAGGGAAACAGCCTAATGATGGATTTTAAAAAGCTGACCAAGTACACAGAGAGATGGCAGTTGAAAAGCAGTGCATACAAATGCAAAGCACGGCACATGCACTACAGTAACCTTAGTGAGACACACTAGCTGGGGGAGAGAATGGAGCTATTGACAAATGTGTACAAAAAGATCTGGAGATGTTGATCACATTTGGACTGGCCATCAAATGCAGACTTGACAGGGAATGATTACAACAAAAAATGTTGAGGCATAACCCCATGGGGAAAGACCCCAGAAGCAAACGTCCACCTGTTCCTGTCAGGTCACATCTTAAACAGTGTGTGTAGTCCTGCAAGGCATGCAAAGGAAGAACATGAAGATGCTTTAAGGAGTCCAAAGGAGATTACAGTATGGGTCAGTGATTTTCTATTTCACCTCCAGACCATTTTACTTTAATATGACTACAAACATATGTAAATTAGCAGCCCTAGTTACACAACAGAACATGCCCTCTGCACATCCAAGCAGAAGGCTTCACTCCAATTTCCCCCCTCCTTAACATTATACCCTTTGAGGCTGCACAATTTATATTTCAATGAAACAGTCTAGAGATGAGTTTGAAATCTTTGAACTAGCAGACAATGCCAGGGAAAAGCTACAGGAAGTGTCTATAGGATGGAAGATAAAGAATGTGGCCAAAGACTTAAGAAATTGAAGCTCTTTTCAAATGAGACAGAAAGGATAAAAGGGTACATAGGTAACCATTTGAAATCTCAGGACCCACTAGAATGAGTCTTGAAACACAGAGACAGAATGGCTGAAAAACTGGACTTGCATATACTAAGACCCAAGATGGCCATTCCTGGAATATTCCTTTTTCTCCAGGGTATGTCGATCTTGGAGTTAGTATATATGAATTCAGTGTATGTAAAGGGGCTTGCCCCTCTGGAAAAAAAGAAGTTTAAAGGAGAAGAACAATGTTCATGTTTACTCGAGTGGTGACATTTCAATAGGGAGCCGAGGACAATCAAGTACAAAACATCATGTAAGTATACTGTGAGGTGGTCATCCAGAATAGGAAGGGAGAGTAAGGGAAGAAAGGCATAAACAGCAGACTGCAGGGACCAACTATTCCCTGGATCTTGGAAAGTTCTTCATCACAGAGAGGTTTGTGAGCTCATGGAGTGGAGTACTAGAACTGGTGGTGAAGGAGAATGTATTGAAGTGTTCAATAGAGCATTAGATAAGTGGAGAACTGCTGATGGAAAAAACATGAATGGAGCTGAAGTACAATATTAAACATGATTAAAGAGCAGACTAGATAGACTTTTTGTCTATTTCTGCCATTATGCAAATGTAATGCACTGTAAAGGAGCTCCAGTGCCATGCTGGGTTGTTGCTGTTAAGAATGCCAGCTAATCATTGCTCTTGTCATTGTACATCCTGCTCCCAGCAGTACCAGATGCAGGCTCCAAGAGTCGAATATGCATGATTACAGACTACAGAGAAGAAGATGAATCAATGGCCACATGCTTTGCCTTTCAAGGTTTTCCTCATTCTCAGGACCATCCTTGATTTTCCTCAAAACCATATAATGTCCATTACAGGGTTTTGTGACAAATAAAATGGAGGTTTAAAGTTATTAATAATATAAGACATTATAGTTACAGACTTCTTATTCTTCAGTAACTGAACAGTTCTACAAATCCCCTTATTCTCTACAATTTGTAAGTGAATAGTGTCAGTATTTAAAAGTGTCCCTGATATGGAGCCTTTTGTCACTCATTATGTTTGGCTTTGCCCTAATTCTATGAGGAAGAGGCTGAGTGATATGAACAATATTGCTCTAACCAAAGCAGTACGCCATCCTCTCTCATGGCATTATGGCCTACAATGTGGCCACTTCATACTAGCACATATTGATAAGTATTTATTATACATGCTTAGACAGAACAGTTGTGAAATTTTGTTTTATTGTGTTCTTCAATTGTAATGTGTATTCACGTAACCAGCAAACCTCTCAACTGCGCAGATTTTTACAAAATGTCCAGATTTTTGTCTCATATTTTTGGTCTCTTCCTCATAAATCCTGGAAAATCACTAAAGATTGAAGTCACTAAATAATGACATACATTCAAGTTTCAGACTTCATCTCCTTCAGAAAATGCATGCCAACACAAATCCTGATACTCTATCAACTATCTAAGTTTATAAGAGCAATATTTAAAATTTGTCCCTATTTTTGGTCCATTGTCCCTGCATTATTTTAGGTTTGTCCAGATTTCTTGCTCTAAGGGGTTGAGAGGTATGATAGTCAGTAATATTTGAGGTACAGAAGTTATCCTTCTCTACCTTAAACCAGTTAGCATGATGCTTTATTTTTAATTACTTTTACTCCCACACAAATGCACACTTGAATACATGCAGAAACAGAAGTTGACTCAGAAATTTTATCTATTCAATACACCACATATATGTATTTTAAGTGGCATTTTCAAACTCTATTGCTTCAAGAAGGAATGTGAGATTATGCTTTTTGAGATTATTATTTTAGTAAAATGAAACTGACTGGATAATTTGGAGGCTGGACAGCTGTTTTTCACTGACATGCACAACCCTAAGACATAGAATACAACAATAGCATAGTTACCCTAAGGACAGAGCTAATATATTTTAACTGAAGTCCTTGGTGCAGAAAGCTAACTTTTGAACATTAATATCTCACTTTTCTTGGGAATTAGCACCCCACAACTCACACACACACAAATACAGATGCACATACATAGAATAATGCAAAGGACTGGCTCCCGTGTGCCTGCACTTTCAAATCATGCCACACCTGCTTATTAGTTTTATAGGTGACATTCTAGCAGTTACTTAATATAGTACCCAGAAATGACAGAACACAGCCTAGTATCCAAGTACTAACACCAGTTGCCCTCTATATTTGTTACATACCTCTGGCATTAACTGAAACAAAACATCTTTGATTTCTTTGTTTTCCTCTCTACTTTTTCATTTCCTGCAATTGTTATGGAAACTGCATACTATGAATTCTATTCATGTTTTTACCATTCCCACCCCCACCCTTCGCACACAGACGTACAAGTCACGTAAAGAGGCACATATCCTATCGCCCACATGGGAGCTGCTCTCTGCCTGAAGAGAATTAGTGTTGCACAGAGATAAGAAAGCAAAGCCATCAGACCAATAGAATCTGCAGCGTTGAGGCTGTAACCCTGAATCCAAGTATACAAATAGGTCTATTAACACAAACAGCAGCGGTACCACAGCAGGTTACAGCATGAGGCTATCGGATTGTTATCTTTATTATTAGACAGCTCAGAACACACTCTTGTTAAGTATTACTATGTCACATGGGGAATATCAGAAGCCCATGCACTATGATTCTGAAATGCTGGAAGTTCACGTTTAATACTTTAATTGAAAAAAATGTCAGTTTTATCAAGGATAGCATTATCTAAATCAACTGAATAAACAGTGCTACTAAAAACTTGTAGAGAGTTATAACTGAATTCTTTAAGTGCTCATTGCTCCCTTGTTTACTATGGGATTTTAAGAAAGTCATACAAGTTTATTTGTTTATTTTTTTATTTCGCTCAATGTCTTTGATATCCAAATGCATTGCTGTGTGTGTGTGTGTGTGTGTGTGTGTGTGTGTGTGTGTGTGTGTGTGTGTGTGTGTGTGTGTTAAAAAAGACAGGAATATCATGTCACATCTTCCTACACATTTTACAAACACACACACACACAGACATATATATTTATGTCTATGTGTATATATGTGTGTGCATGAATATGTATAAATATATCCAGAGATAGAGAAAGAAGATGTGTATATATATATATATATATACACACACACACACACACACACACACACACACACACACACACACACACACACACACATATATAGGTGCATATTTCGCGGTGGTGCAGCGGTAGCGTTGTTGCCTCACAGCAAGAGGTTTTCCCGTTCGATTCTTGGCTTAGGTTAGGACTGCCTTCTGTGTGGAGTCTGCATGTCCTCCCCATGGTTGAGTGGGCATTCGAAAAACATGCATTGAATAGGCGTGCCTTCGTTGAAGGTTGGGCATCGGGCTGGCAACTCAACACCATTAAAACCAACTGCCAATCATTAGCGGACCAGAGTTCCGCTGTGGCGACCCCTAACGGGGAAAAGCCGAAAGACAAACAACAACAAC